>NC_136905.1:8591436-8658163 GCF_949606895.1 Notothenia rossii
AATTTTTTAAACCACGTATTTATTTCTAGAGTCACAGTAACCCAGTGCCAGGAAAATAGATAAAAAGATCTTAGTCGTAGTTTCCTATAAAGAGAGGAACATTGTTGCACCGACTGTCGTACCTGCAATCACTTGGAAAACACATTGATCAATAGATCAGTTAGAACTACACTCGTTCTAAGTGAGTTACATGATGCTCCCTTCTGGTTTATTCGTGATGAAACCTGATAAATACATCAATGTGATTGAAAGTGTGTTTCTTCTCTCTGCTTGTAGACCTGGACTCAGCCACTGATGAGCAAGTCTCTCCGAAGAGAAAGAGCCGGCGGCGCTCGAGCTGCAGCTCTGAGCCGAACACGCCCAAAAGCGCCGCCAAGTGTGAGGGAGACATCTTCACCTTCGACAGAGCAGGTGACGCACAGAGAAGAGTCCACATGTGCTTCAGTTAGGGTCCTTGTGTTCTGATATCCTAACTCTGAGTTCTGGATAGGCAGTGTATTGATAGATGGAAGTGTATATATATGAAGAGCAGGTTGGGTGCCCTGTTTCTGTTTTTTCACTTGACTTTCTTTGTAATGTTTTATCTTTTTGTTTAATGATGTTTATGCTTATGACATAAACAAAGATGTTTATCATAGTAAATAGTTTCCTGTTGACTGAACCCCCCCCACCCTGTCTGTCCCTCCCTCCCTCCCTCCCTCCCTCAGCCACAGACGGAGAAGACATCCTGACAGACATGGAGTTCGACAAGGTGCCGTACTCGTCCCTGAGGAGAACTCTGGACCAGAGGAGAGCGCTGGTGATGCAGCTGTTCCAGGAGCAGGGCTTCTTCCCATCAGGTGAGACACAGAGAGAGAGAGACAGACAGACGGACGGACGGACACACAGACACACAGACACACAGACACACAGACACACAGACACACAGACACACAGACAGACAGACACACACAGACACACACAGACACACACAGACACACACAGACACACACAGACAGACAGACACACACACACACAGACAGACAGACACACACACACACAGACAGACAGACACACACACACACAGACAGACAGACAGACACACACACAGACAGACAGACACACACACAGACAGACAGACACACAGACAGACAGACACACACACAGACAGACACACAGACAGACACACAGACACACAGACACACACACAGACACAGACACACACACAGACACACAGACACACACACAGACACACAGACAGACAGACAGACACACAGACAGACACACAGACACAGACAGACACACAGACACAGACAGACAGACACACAGACAGAACACACAGACAGACACACAGACAGACACACACACAGACACAGACACACACACACACACACACAGACAGACAGACAGACAGACAGACAGACACACAGACACACAGACACACAGACACACAGACACACAGACACACAGACTCACAGCAAGCGGTATTTCTACTAGAACTAACATTTCCTTCTTGAGTCAACCTGCTGATTCAATTTTTGGCCCATTTTGTTTATTTTCTCTTACTATAATGGACAGCATGCACAAACACTTTTGTAATACACAATTGTTTCATTTATTTGTGTATAAATGTTATTACAACTTCTGCGGCATCGTCCTGCCTGCCACACACCTTCTGACCAATCACAGTGCAGGAGGACAGGAGCCATTATTACTCTGAGCAGCATGCATGGCAATGATCTACAATATCAAATATTGTATTATATGTATGTTTACATATTAGTGTGTGTGAGGACCCCAGGAAGAATAGCCAATGCTCATAGATGAGAGTAACACATGCGTCACTTCCGGGCAAAAAAATCACGGCCCGCCCACTTTTGGGGGGAAACAAAGCTGTCATTTTGAATGGCGGTCAATACAAATTCTGAAGTTTTTGCCAATCCGATCAGAAATGTAAGAAAACCGTGGATTTGTGGATCTCAGAGAGCCCGATTACAATGGCCAGACAGGCAAACAATTACATTCAATCATTTGAAATCGACGATCGGCTCGATATATGTTAAATATAGCAGTAGGCGATCGACGTCCATAGATGAGAGTAACATCTACGTCACTTTACGGTCCCGCCCACTTTGGGGGAAACCAACGCTGTCATTTGAATGGCGATCGAGCCTGAAGCCAGAGCTCTTCTTTTACTGTCCTTTGTTCTCAGAGGAAGTTCAGAAACACTGAACTCTGATTTGTTTTAATGTTTGAGGTGCAATAAACGACACAGCAGCTTTTTGGCATGATAAAACTATTATTTTCCGCCTCACTCATAACAGCTGGAGAAATTACCGCCTCGCCTACTGATTTTAATTTAACCATATATCGAGCCCGATCGTCGGTTTCAAATGATTTCATGTAATTGTTTGCTGACTGGCCATCGTAATCGGGTTCTTTGAAGATCCAAAAATCCACGGTTTTCTTAAATTTTGATCGGATTGGCAAAAACTTCAGAATTTGTATTGACCGCCGTTCAGATGACAGCATTGTTTTCCCCCAAAAGTGGGCGGGGCCGTAATTTTCGCCCGGAAGTGACGTAGGTGTTACTCTCATCTATGCTAGTGCTAATGTGGATCCTAATAAAGAATAAGTTCCCACTTGGAGACCCTGACTCACGTTGTTTTTCTTTTTGTTCTGGTGTTTCCAGCTCAGGCCACCGCAGCCTTCCAGACTCGATACTCGGACATTTTCCCCACCAAGGTGTGTCTGCAGCTGAAGATCCGGGAGGTGCGGCAGAAGATCATGCAGACGGCCGCGCCCTCCGACGTCTCCGCGTTAGGCATCCCCGACTCTCTGTGCTCCATGCCCGGCCCCTCGGGCTCCCAGGCAGGGGAGGTCTCTCTGCGGGGGGGCGGGGACCTGCAGGACGACGACATGGAGGGGGGGGCGGAGGGGAGCCCTGAGGACCCTCGGGATTCACACGACTTTTCAAGATGAGGGATTGCTGACAGATTAGACCAATCAGTGACCGTTGACGTCACACATTTCCACCCCCCCCCCCCCCCCCCCACCACATGCTTTTTATAATTTTGTATTCTTTTAAATCACACCCTCCTCTGGTCTGATCATTATTCCTTTCTCTGAGATGTTTGTATGCAATGTTTGGCCTTTTGTTTTTGGGTAATGTGTCTTATACCAAAAGAGGGAACTGGCACAAAAGCACACATACACTCACACACACACACACGCATCCTACAAACTCTTAATTCCCACACTTGACTCAGCTAGTGAACGAAGGACCGTTGTGAGACCCTCTTACCCCCGCTCTGAAACGGTTAAAAGTCAGCAGTTTTAAAACACGGACATTATGTTTTGATATTTGTTTTTAAAAGAGCAGTGAGTATCTGCTTGAGGAACAACGTGTGTTTTAGATGAACTGTTAGTGTGTGTGTTTTGGTTCCTGCTGACATCAGGGGGCTGGGCCCTCAACAGCCGGAAACTATTTGATTGAGAAACATCACCGCGGACCTGGAGAGAGATCTCCTTTTTATTGCAGACCTTCAGGGGAGGTCGAACCGGAGGGACTGAAACAGATTGACTGAGACTCATGTGCCATCATTCCTGCAATTTCCTGTGTGTCCGAGTCCTCCCTTCTTGCGGTGGCACCGGGCGGAGCATCCTGTGCCTCTCTGAAGGAAGGAGGTGGGAGTCAACGGCACATCCTGGCTCTGAGTCCTAAAGGTCTGACACGGCCTTAATCCTCGATTGCCAAGCAGTTTTATTCACTTTTTTAAAATAATTTGTATTTAACATTGTCATATTCAGTTTGCTGTTGTACTATCCCTATGGTTATTATTATTATTACTCTTTATATCATTGCAGTGACCCGGTCCTTGGTTCTGATGTTTCCTTTATAAGATTTCTTGTTTTTATCATTTTGGAGGCAGGTGAGAGAAGCTGCTGCACACTTCCTCCTCCGTAGTCTTCCCTTCGCCGGCCTCTCGCCTCGGCAACCAGTTTGTTTTTTAAATGTGCATTTCAAAGAGGAATAACGTTTTTTAAAATTATTTCAAACATAATAACGGTATGTTTTTAGCCTCTCTAAGTTTGATCTATAGCCTCAAGACTTGTACATCTCCTTCCTCCAGCCCTTTCCTTCCCTCCTTCCTACCTTTGTCACTTTATTGCTCTCTCCAGACCTTTTTAAGACGGGCGGAGAGGAAACTGAGGAAGAGAGGGAGGGTGATGAATCAAAAGCGAGCGGTGGGATCTACTGGTTGTCTTTGTGCAAGACTTGGTGTGTTGTAAATAATTACTGTAGAGTCAGTAGACTCGTTATATTATTGATAAGGAAAAATCTGTCATTGACTTTTAAGAAACGCATTACCCAAGGTAAAACACATGAAAAAAAACAAATAATAAATATGGCTATTAATGTTTTTGTGTTCTACTCGTTGTTTTGCTTTTCCAGTATACAGGAGAGGAATTTATATGAATAATTTAAGTTTGTATCTGTATCTTTCAGTATGCAAATAAAAATAGGTGTTCAATTAAAGTGTTTTATCGTGGAGAACGGGTTTTACTTAGCAGAGATATACAATCAGGGGTCGAGTATGTTCTCGACAAAGGCAACGTTTATTGTCCAGCGACTTTTTATTATTTAAAGGAATATATCACCGCAAAATTAAATACTTACATAATTCCTCTGATCTGTAATGCTCTATCAATCAGTTGTTCTGTGCTAGCGTTGGTGGGGAAAAGCTTAAAGGGGACCTATCATGCAAAATGCACTTTTTGATGTCTTTTATACATAAATGTATACCCGGTGTGTCGGGGAACTCACGCAGCGTCAGAAAATAAAACCCTCTCTTTTACTCCGTACCCAAATCTCTAAAAACGGGGGAACAACGGAGCTGATCCAGATTTGCGTCCGATATGACGTAATATCGGAAATGTGGACCCACGGCCCTATCAGAAAGTTGCTATCAGAAACAATGCCCGACTGTTTTGGACGTAATATGGTCAGTGTTTACATTAGCATCGCTAACACGCAGAGCTAACCTGTACTGGAGAGCATGTGTGAGAAGAAGCAGGAAGTAAAAAGGAACTCACCTTGTGGTATAACCGGCAAGAGAGAAAGCCTTTGAGCTCAATACTGTTTCAGAGATAATCCTTGATAATCCATGATATGGAGTTTCATCACGGCAGCATTTAGTTTAGACCAGGGGTGGGGAACCTTTTTCTTCTCAAGGGCCATTCAATTTTTTCAACATCCTCCGAGGGCCGTACAAATTATTGACCTCTGCTTAAAAATACTAAAATCACAGCCCATTGATTTCTTCTTTCTTTCATGCTGTGCAAAGAAAAAGCAACCTCTTAATCCAGATATCCCACCATGACTCGCACATGCATGCACGTGCAAAAGGGGTCCGGGGGCATGCTCCCCCGGGAAGATTTTATTTTAAATTTTGAAGTTAAATACATCAATCTGGTGCACTTTGAGAGCAACATTAGGAGATCTATGGATACATCTCTCAACACCCATATGAAACAGAACTGTAAGCAGATTTATTTTTCTTTATGGATATTTTACAAATCACTCCACTTTCAAACTGTATTCTTGTTTATTAATAACATTTTTTTTTACTGTCATATAGTATTTTATACCAGACGTATACCACATGATGACCCGTTAGGCTCGTTTTGTGTTCAATGACCCTGACGTTGGCCAGGAGAAACAGGCACTCGCTTGCTTAATTATTTTGCAGTCTATATTTCTTAATTATTTTTCTTTTTTGCGTGTGTTTATAAATTAACTCGAGGGCCGTACCAAATGGTCTCGCGGGCCGTATACGGCCCGGGGGCCGGAGGTTTCCCACCCCTGAACTAAAGGCATTAGGAAAATGTGTATTTTTTAACTTTGTATTCTGTCCCTTTAACTGTAACATGCTCATGAAGTGAAGCTCACATTATCTCTACTAGTTGACGTCATGGATGTATAATAAGAACTGGATACAGCGTGGGAGGCCGGGTCTCGTTATTTCCTATTAGAGCTGCTCATTGAAGACCAAATGACCCAACTTTTAAGAGAGCGAAACGTCACGAAAGTATTCATATAATCCGTTTTTATTGTGCATCCATGGGTAGGTAAAACTCATGTAGTACTGAACACGTCACATGAACGTGCCGGGCGGCGCGGTCCCGTGGGTCAGATCCGCGTTCATAATGCAGAGGAAAATAACTCTCAGAATAACGTTATTAGCACATTTTACAACTTGAGGACCGAATGTTTTTAATAAGGGCTATACAAATGTTCATAATGGGTAGTTTATTTAGTTTACGATTTACAGGCGTCTCTTTCCCAATGTTAGTCAATGGGAAAAAGTCTTTCCGGGCCCAGCGACTGATACAGAAGTGTAGTACCGCCATTTTGCCACAACAAATATTTTCCTCAGAGTCTGGCGCACTTCCTGGAGGCTTGAGAAGAACCCGTATGTGCAGTCACAGAGCATGCGCCCCTTAAGCCCCGCCCCCGCGATCCCACTCTCGGCTCAGTAGAATGAATGGAGAGGGAAAATAAATCTAGATTCGTCCCACTCTCGGCTCAGTAGAATGAATGGAGAGGGAAAATAAATCTAGATTCGGCTTTTAGTGCATTTTACAACTTTAAGGACCGAATGATTCTAATAAGGGCTATACAATAGTTAATACTGGGTAGTTTATTTATTTAAAAAATAATTATCCACCGATTTACAGACGTCTCTTTCCCCATGTTAGTCAATGGGAAAAAGTTGTTTTGGGCCGGATGACGTCACGGACTGATACGGAAATTGCAGTACCGCCGTTTGGACACTACGAATAATGGGCATAGAGTCCGGCATACTTCCTGGGGGCTTGGTTGACATATACAAACTTTAATACATGGCTGTGTTGAATGAGCTCCAGGGTTTCAAATCATGAAAAAACATTTATTGATTTATCTTATAATATACACAACAGCACGTCAAACCTTTTAACAGAAGAAAAATCACATCCCGTTTCATACATTAACCTGTTAGGCCCCAAGGCTGTTTTTCAAAACAAAACAAGTGATATTTTACCTTTTTAGACAGATTTAGCAAACAAAACCCCCTTCTGGGGCCATTTGGGTGGATTTTCCTTATCTCTGGCCCCCCTTCTTCGATTTTGACATGTGACATCTCTTTCTGACCGTTAGAGCCAAAAGAATCCAAGGGAAATCGTCCCGCACACACTCATGTAAAAAAAAAAAAAAGGTGGCGTCTCTGCGTATGCTAGCTTGCAGCAGAGGGGAGAAATATCCCTGCTCTGATATAAAGCAACTGTTTTATTGCTTATGGATTATCAGAACATTTCAAAGGGGACACAGCCACATTGGATATTAACCTATGGATTAACTACAGCATCGTTTTAATGCCATTTAAGACCAGTTTAGACCAGACAAAGACGAAGGTAAGCCAAGTTAGCGTTGTGGGCTACCTAGTGCCACTTGTTTTGATGTACGTTTTTGTTGATAACGTCGCGAGTTTGTATTTTTCAGTGTTGAGGCACCGTTAGAGTCTGTGTCTCCTTGCGATCATAAACGATGTTTTGGATGTGCAGCTAGGATAAGTAATAAGGGAGCTAGGAGTGATTATCGGCACAGTAATAGGTTAGCATTTTTCGCTCAGGGGTCATTTAGATGCTTCTTATGAGACTTGTGTTTTGTTTTGGTAAAAATTGTTTGTATCGTCAGTTAGCTGAGATTATTCCCGTTAATCTGGTATAACACATTAATAGGTTCTTAAATATTAAGATCCCCTGACACGTGTAAAAAAAAAAAATTCCCGCCGGCGGGGACCTTGGGGCTTAACAGGTTTCATAAAAATGAATCATACAAATTTCACGAGGCACAAACATTGGTGCTATTCATAACAATTGCCATATCTTTAATTTCCATAACATCAATACTGATCCCTCATAGTCTTATAAAAAGTGGAAGATTAATTACTTTGGTCTGTTCGCTTAACTTAACATCAATTCTGACATGTTATAGCTTATCCTGCAGTACTTCATCATCTGGTTCCAGTGAGTCTGAAGTGGAAGCTGAACCCCTCAGTAGCCTTCGTTAGAGTCAGACTTCAGACTGAACTCAGAGAGGAAAGTGTGTCTTTGTCCTCAGAGGAGCTGCAGTGCGTCCACAGAGACCGTGTCCATGGCCAGGCCGTTCTCCAGAGCGCTGTGATAGATCTCCAGCGCCTGCTCCAGCGGCAGCGTCCCCCCCTCACTCGTCTCGATGATGGCGATCGTCTCCCCGAACTCGTTACACATGATGGTCGGAGTGCCCTGCGTCTGAGAGGAGGAAGCAGAAGCAGTTCAACTGAGAGCAGGAAGTTTTATTGATTCATTTTTTTATTCCACACATGGCAGTTATTTTAAAACCAAACACGTACACGTATCCTTTTTTGAAAGCGCATGGTGGGAAGGAGCAGGGAGAAGAAAATCTATTTGACCTGCCCCTTCTTACAAAACAATAAAATCATTCTCAGTTGCTTACAAATACTGAAACATAAAACCAGAACACAATCAAAAGTCAACTTCATGTCTAATTCCACTTTCTTTATACATTTTCTTAAACATAAACATTTTATTACAGCCAGGGCTCGAGCTTAAGGACGTCCCGTCGTCGAAAAAAATAGTGTCGGGGAGGATAACAAATAATTTTGGGACGAGTTAAAAATACTCTGCTAACTCTACTACAAACGGTGATGAAAATGAAAGCGACTGCACGTTTTGTGTAGCACACAGTTATTAAACCTCCTTGTCAACATAAACACACGCACAAAACATTTAGCAACCTGCGAAATACACACACACACACACACACACACACACACACACACACACACACACACACACACACACACACACACACACACACACACACACACACACACACACACACACACACACACACACACACACACACACACACACACACACACACACACACACACACACACACACACACGAATTCCTGGCCCGCAAATTCGCGGGTCTAGCTACAGTATGTACTGAGTGTGTGTTTTTCGCGGGTTGAGTGATGTAAAATGACAATGGTATCCCGTGGAGGAATTCTGAAATGTTTTACCGTTACATCACAAAAACGCAGAACCAGACCCTGGAGCGCCTCTTTATTTACTTACTCCTCTTCATCCCCTATGGGTAACAAGGCTGAGATGAGAACCCTCCATCGTATTTAGTCCTTAGCAATATGCTGCGCCTCTCCCCATGTATGGATGGGTACCGAGCCCCGGTATTAAACGGGCTCTGCCCGGGCCGGAATTATTTAAGACAGTGGTAACATTAAGCTCCGACGTAATCTGACTTTTTATCGGTACTGGAGACATTTAAAAGATATATGTCATATGTAGTATTGCTATATAAACATTATATCGCAGTTTTAGTTTATCCAACTCCGTTTCTAACATGCAATAAGACTACAACATGCGTCTATGATGTATTTTCGAGCTTTCCAATCCAGAGGAGGTCTCTCTCTCCCGTCTGTGTGCGAGGGGGCGGGGCAGTTTGTAAAGGTCTCCTGACTGTGTTACAGACTGTCCTCCTGGTTAGTGGTTACTCTGGGTTCTGTCTTCAGGACAGAGTGTTGGATTTTTTTGTTAATTGGATGGGACTTGATTTGATTCAATATTAGTAATTTTCTCGTTTGTGTGTTTGTTTAAATATATTTGGCCTTTGTTCATGTGATTGACTGATTTACTCAAATAAAAAGGTTGATGAATTATCATCTAATGATTTGTATGATGTTTTATTTATGTTAAAGGTCACTTTGAATGATTTTAACTAATGATAATGTAGAAAAACTAATATTTTAAATTCGGGACGGTCCACATTAATTTTGGGACGGCTTAGATTGTATTTCGGGACGGTTCCGGGAGGATGGTGAAAGAACTTAGTCGAGAGCCCTGATTACAGCCCTTTAAATAATTCGGAAAATAATTCCACTTCTTTACGACGAGAGACACTCATCTGCTTTAAAGTAGTAATGCTTAACATTTCGATTTCCTCCTATAATCCTCTGAAATTAAAACAAATTAGTTTTGTATATTTTCTGGCAGTATTCTGTTTTTTGCTCTATGCATAACTAAAGCCGTCTGTAAGTCTATTAAATCTCTAAGATTAACAAGTACGTAGATATTTAAAGGTGCTGATTCAGTTTCATCCTTTTCAATGTTACATTTTGCCCACCCACAAAATGGTGAAATTGTATATTCATTACTCGGAGTTATCTTTAAACAAAGAATACAAAAAATAGAAAAAGTCTTTATGAATGGGGGCTTGTTTAACAGCAGCAACACTTCATCAACACTTCTGTTCACTAACTCACAACTCGTGCAGTATAATCCGAGCTCTTTTGGGAAGAAGTGAGCATGTGAGTGGATAAATGAGGATAACGTTTGAATGTACTGAACCAGTTTGAATAACAGGAGCTTTAAAATAGCCAGTCTACTTTCACCTTGGAGGCCTGCTAGAAAGGTTTCTCAGCAATTCAAAGTGAATCATTGTTATACAAATAGTAATTTTGTGGGTTAGCTATTCCTTTATTACAGGGGTGTCAAACTCAAATACACAGTGAGCCAAAATAAAAAGATGGGTACTAGTGGAGGGCCGGACTGGTTCCATGTTTATTGCAAAACTTATTCAAATGAACTCATTGCACATATTAAACCTGGAACTAACAAAGCTTAAATTATTGCCTATAAAAACAACATTAAACATTAAATAATCAGTTGATTCATTTCTTAAGGCTCTATCTGCAGAGTCATTTCTTATGATTACATTTTCCCACAGGCCAACAACAGCTTCAAAAAAACTATTTCCCCTCAAAGAGAAAACCAAACATGCCCTGTTGTCTCAAGAAAGAAAGTGCAGAAGGAAACATCCATTAAACTCAGGTTGCTGCTCTGTGATGCTAGCTCAAGCAGATACTTGGCATCTCATCTTGGGTGCAAGGTAATCAGGTAATCAATGTTTGGGCTCAGGCTCTGAGCTGAGGAGAACCTCAGGATGGAGTGAAGGTGTGCGTGCAATATACCGGCGGGCCAGATCTAATAGGAATTAGAAATTATCCTGCAGGCCGAAATTAAATCCACCAAGGGCCTGATTTGGCCCCCGGGCCTTGAGTTTGACACATGTGCTTTAATAGAACTAAACTTGGCCCATATGGTAGCTAATGACTTGCTCTTCTGATGAAAGTTGCATGTTTTTGTCAGAGATTTGAGAGTAGGATGTTCAAGAAGAAGTGAGCGTATGACTGGATAAATGAGGATAACATTTGAATGTACTGATCGAGTTTAAAAGACAGGAGCTTTAAAATAGACAGTTTTGGTATACTTGTTAAACCTCTGAGGCCTTTTTCCAGAAACCTATACCACTAGTAATTTTGTGGGTTAGCTACTCCTTTAATGGTTAACCAGAAAAAACGAAATGGCTTTTTCCCCAGAGATGTAAGAGTAGGATGTTCATTCTGACCTGCTGCAGATCTGAGGTCTGTATCTGGATGATCTGCGGCTGCCCGTTAGCCAGCTCCACCGTCGCCGGGTCGACCACGGCCACAGCAGAGCTGGTCTCCATGGCGACGGCCGCTTCGTCCAGCCTCTGCTGCCGGGCGTGCGTCTTCTTGTGGTTCCTCAGGTTGGAGAAGGTCTTGAAGGCTTTGCCACACAGCGGGCAGACGTGTGGCCGCTCGCCCGTGTGTGTGCGCCGGTGCTCCGCCAGGTGCATGCTCTGGATGAAGCCCTTCCCACACACCTCACAGCGGAACGGACGCTCGCCCGAGTGTGTGCGCAGGTGCTCCCGCAGGTGTGTGTTCTGACGGAAGCGCTTGCCGCACTCTTGGCAGGGGAAGGGCCGCTCCCCGGTGTGGACCCTCTGGTGAAGTGCGACTCCCGAGGAAGACACAAACAGTTTTCCACAGATGGGACACTGGTGGGCTTTGGTTCTCTTCCCTGTGGCGCAGCGCGTTCGCCCGGGGCCCAAAGAGAAGTGACTCAGTCTGTGGAGTCGCAGGTTGGCTGGAGAATTGAGCTTCTTCCCACAAATATTACAGTCTAAACCCCCACGCGAGAGACCGCTTGAATCCCCTGATTCTGTCTCTGCTGAGGTGGAGGGCTTTGAGCTCAGATCTTTCCCCGCCACTGCTTCTGTTTCTTTGTCCTCTTCTGTCCCCGTACCGGGCTGCACCAGGGTGGGGTGCAGCTCCAGAAAGTGTCCCTCTCTCTGTCTCCGGGTCAGGAAGCCGGCCTCGCAGTGGGGACACGGGAAAGGCGCCGGAGACCCCTGGTGTTGGGTGTAGCGATGAGCAGCTAACTTAGTGGACCAGCGGAAGGTGGCGGGGCAGTCGGGGCAGCAGAGCGTGGCAGCGCTGGAGTGCAGCAGGCTGTGCTGACGGAGGTTGGACGACTGGGAGAAGGAGCGGTGGCAGACGTCGCAGCGGTACGGACGCACGCCCGAGTGGATGAGTGTGTGCCTGGTGAGGTTGGCGAGAGACGAGAAGGTTTTCCCGCAGTCGGAGCACTGGAAGGGCCGCTCCCCGGTGTGGGTGCGGATGTGGTTGCGCACATGGATCTGCTTCTTAAAAGTCTTTCCGCAGATGCCACACATGAAGCTGCGCTCGGTGACGTGGGTCTTGCGGCGATGGTGAACGAGCTGCAGCTGGGAGGGGAAGGTCTTGGAGCAAGTACGACAGGAGAAAGAGGTTTTGTCTGATGAGGCAGGTGGAGAGACAATAGCTTTGACGCCTCCTCCGGTGTCACCCAGGGGGGCAGAGTTAGTGACAGACTTCTCCTGCTGGGGCTCGATGGGGGTGCCTTTAGGTGGGGCAGACACCTCCATTTCAATGTCTTCCCCCTGCTGCTCCCCTTCCCCTCCTGTCATTTCTGGATCTTGTCCAGGTGTACCCATCTCTTCCTCCTTGTGAGAAGTCAGTATGTTGATCTTCAGCTCAGTAGTGTGTGAGTTCTTCTCTCTCGCCCTCTGTAGGATGGCGAGGGTAGAGAGAGACACTCTTCTTGGAGCCAAGACCTACAGAAAATAACAAGCATAAGTAAAATGAAATGCTGTTGTTACTCTGAGGTTGTGAACTAATTTGGAGGGGCGTCTGCTTATGTTACTACCGTGGAGGTAGGGGCTGGTGTGTCAGCTGAATTGCGGTGAATGGGGGCTGGTGTGAGGGCGGAGTCGCGGTTGAGGTGGGTTCTGCGGTGGTAGAGGTACTTGGTCATGTTGGTGAAGGTTTTGTTGCAGAACTGACACTTGTGGAGGGGGTCTGCAATGTGGGACTTCCTGTAAGACACCGGGAGGAAAAGATAAAACAGAAGTGATTAAATAGACGGTTTTAAGAATAAAGCTTTTAAGAATCAAGCACTTCAGTCCAGCCTTGATCCATAGTAGAGATCAGTAAATATATCTTACCTGTGCATGATCAGAGTCATCTCAGTGGTGAAGCCGGTGCCACAGTCCACACACAGATACCTGGCCACGCCCGAGTGTGTGCGCATGTGTGTCTGCATGGAGGTGGCCTTCTTGAACACCTTGCCGCACTCGGGGCACTCGTGCGTGCCCTGCTCGTGCACGCGCCTGTGAGCCGCCAGCCTGTTGACGGAGGTGAACGTGCGGCTGCAGAGTTCACACTGTTGGGGCTTGGCCCAGACTGCGGCTTTCTTCTCTGCCACTCTGATCCTAATGTCCTCCACCTTCTCCGTCGCCTCCTCCCTCCCCCGCACCTCCTCGAAGCCGCTCATGACGCCTGGCTCCCCGCTCTCTTTGTCCTGACACAGGAAGTGCTCCCCCTGGTGCTGGAGGAAGTCCTCCGGCGTCTGGAAGAGAAGGGAGCATTCTGAGCACTCATACGGGTGGATGACCAGCACCTCTGTGGCCTGCTGCTCCTCCCTCACGCTGGGGGCCAACCTTAACTCCAGTCTCTGCACCCCGTTCTCCAGGACCCCCGAGGACCCCCGGCCCAGCGCAGGCAGCAGGGGGGGCAGCTTGGAGCGGCGCTGGCTGGGCGAGGAGGAGTTATCTGCCAGAGCCTGAGCAGTGAGGATCTGCAGGTGCATGGTGGCAGAGCCGGGGGCCGCCGTCACCGGGGGCAACAGGGTGGAGCGGGAGGGGGCCGCAGGTTTGAAGACAGGCTGACGTGTCTGCTGTTGCAGCTGCTGCTGAGCGAGAACCTGGAAAACACACAGAAATGACCTTCAAACCCTTTTCTGATTGAATTCCTCTGTGGCTTTCTGTTGACATTCCCCAGGTACCTGCGCCAGGATCTCCCCCGC
This sequence comes from Notothenia rossii, assembly GCF_949606895.1. Taxonomy (NCBI): domain Eukaryota; kingdom Metazoa; phylum Chordata; class Actinopteri; order Perciformes; family Nototheniidae; genus Notothenia; species Notothenia rossii. The sequence goes on from NC_136905.1 coordinate 8,605,752, forward strand.
CTGCTGCTCACTCAGCACGTAGTTCTGCACGTTGTTCAGAGGAGTGATGGTGCCGTCCTCCTGCAGCACATACTCCTGTTGTCAAAAATACACAGATTACTACATTGTTGGGTTCCCACAGCTTCTTAACCCTCAAATTCAAAGTCTTTCTGCTTCATTTCCCTACATTTAGGAACCAAAAACAGCAAAGTTTGAGAATCGCATCAAAGTGAATTATAGTTGAGAATTTTTTGAGACAGCTCTTGTAGAAAACAATCAAGCTATTGCAGGGACATGAAGACAGTGTAAAAGTATTTTAAAATGATCAAAAAAACATTTTTAATCTTGCACAAAATATATATATGTAAGCACTTTCAACGTGTCTGTTTTGGTCTATTTTCAAAAACGTTCAAGGCCTTGATATTTTCTTCTTTATATTCACAAGCTTTCGATGATTTAAAAAAAGGACAATCGGGAACCATTTTATATTCAATCAATGTAGTGCATTCAATTAACCTGTTGAGCCCCGAGCCTGTTTTTCAGGTTTCAGGCTCGAAAAGGACATTCCCAGAACAAATGACCATATCTTCACTTCTAAAAAGGGGTAAATTAATAATCTTTTTTCTCAAAGCAAGGTTACATCTGTGAGTTGGATGTAGAAAAGTCAGAATCAACATAGATGTTTTTATTTTAAAGTAAATTCAGATTGAACATTGTAAAAAAAGTAGTGTCGGTCCAAAAAGAAAACATTACTTATAGTGAAAACCACCCTTGAATGAAGGGATGGTAGACTAAAAGCTTTAGGAATCCAAACTATAACATACTGTATAATAAGTACCCTGTATCAAGATTGATGCAAAACAAGTGAAGTTTGACCTTTTTAGAGAGGTTTAGAAAAAATAACACACTTCTGGGATCATTTGGGTGGATTTTCCATATCTCTGGAACCCATTGGTCGATTTTGATGATTGACATATGTTTTTAACCGTTAGAGCCAATAGAATCGGGGGGACGTTCATCTAAAAATTTCCATTGAGGAGTGAGAGTGATGCGCACGCAGTTTGCCCAAAACCGGAAGCTGGGTTGTAGCCCTCATAGCAGCTAATATGAAATCTCAGTTTTTGACAAAAATGGAATGATGGATTATCAGCAGGGATGCAAACTCATCAGGTATGAAAAAGGTGACAAGGATCCGAGCCCCCGGCTCCCCCACCCCATGGAATATCGGCTTTAAAATGAGGAATAACAGAGGATTTTAGCCGTCAGAACAACTAAAGCAGTTAATAATAACAGAAACGCCAAAGAGTCACATCTAATAGAAATATATAAAAGCATTTATTTTAATTGTGGAGCAGTCAGTTTATAATTTTGGCAGCACTGTTGAGCATTTTGAAAATGTATTTTCAGGCCTCTGTGCAAGGCTTAAGTCTTTTTATCTTTATAGCCACTGGTGTAAAGTAACTAAGTTCATAAACTCAACAAGTACTATACTTGGGCACAATTTTGAGATGCTTGTACTTTATTTAAGTATTTCAATGTTTTGCTACTTTGTTCTTCTACTCCACTACAGTTCAGAGGTACATGGTGTACTTCTACTCCCCTACATGTATTTAATACCTTTAGTTACTTCATAGATGTGGATGAATGATGTGAAATATAATCAAGTGTTAAATCAGACTTTAGTTCCACCTGGAGTAAATCCACAAGCTACCCTGCAGTATACAAAGTCATTCAAACTAGCTGCACCTTTAGCAGCTTTGATAACACTTTAATGATCAATCATTATAAAACATATCATATCTATTATTCTGAAATGGACCAATCTGCACAATGACTACTTTTACTGTCGCTACTGTCACTATATTTTGATGAGAATACTTTCTACTTTTACTTGAGGAACATTTTGAATGCAGGACTTTTACTGTAAAAGAGTATTCCTACACTCTGGGACTATTACTTTTACTCAAGTACAAGACCTGAGTACTTCTACTTTTACTCAAGTACAAGATCTGAGTGCTTCTACTTTTACTCAAGTACAATATACAGTGGGGCAAAAAAGTATTTAGTCAGCCACCAATTGTGCAAGTTCTCCCACTTAAAAAGATGAGAGGCCTGTAAATTTAACTATGAGAGACAAAATGAGAAAAAAAAAAAAAATCCAGAAAATCACATTCTCTGATTTTTAAAGAATTTATTTGCAAATGATGGTGGAAAATAAGTATTTGGTCAATCACAAAAGTTCATCTCAATACTTTGTTATATACCCTTTGTTGGCAATGACAGAGGTCAAACTTTTTCTGTAAGTCTTCACAAGGTTTTCACACTGTTGCTGGTATTTTGGCCCATTCCTCCATGCAGATCTCCTCTAGAGCAGTGATGTTTTGGGGCTGTTGCTGGGCAACACGGACTTTCAACTCCCTCCAAAGATTTTCTATGGGGTTGAGATCTGGAGACTGGCTAGGCCACTCCAGAACCTTGAAATGCTTCTTACGAAGCCACTCCTTCATTGCCCAGGGTGTGTGTTTGGGATCATTGTCATGCTGAAAGACCCAGCCACGTTTCATCTGCAATGCCCTTGCTGATGGAAGGAGGTTGTCACTCCAAATCTCATGATACATGGCCCCATTCATTCTTTCCTTTACACGGATCAGTCGTCTTGGTCCCTTTGCAGAAACACAGCCCCAAAGCATGATGTTCCCCCCCCCCATGTTTCACAGTAGGTGTTCTTTGGATGCAACTCAGCATTCTTTCTCCTCCCAACACGTCTAGTTGAGTTTTTACCTAAAAGTTCTATTTTGGTTTCATCTGACCATATGACATTCTCCCAATCCTCTTCTGGATCATCTAAATGCTCTCTAGCAAACTTCAGACGGGCCTGGACATGTCCTGGCTTAAGCAGGGGTACACATCTGGCACTGCAGGATTTGAGTCCCTGGCGGCGTAGTGTGTTACTGATGGTAGCCTTTGTTACTTTGGTCCCAGCTCTCTGCATGTCATTGACTAGGTCCCCCCGTGTGGTTCTGGGATTTTTGCTCACCGTTCTTGTGATCATTTTGACCCCACGGGGTGAGATCTTGCGTGGAGCCCCAGATCGAGGGAGATTATCAGTGGTCTTGTATGTCTTCCATTTTCTAATAATTGCTCCCAAGGTTGATTTCTTCACACCAAGCTGCTTACCTATTGCAGATTCAGTCTTCCCAGCCTGGTGCAGGTCTACAATTTTGTTTCTGGTGTCCTTTGACAGCTCTTTGGTCTTGGCCATAGTGGAGTTTGGAGTGTGACTGTTTGAGGTTGTGGACAGGTGTATTTTATACTGATAACGAGTTCAAACAGGTTCCATTAATACAGTTCACAAGTGGAGGACAGAGGAGGCTCTTAAAGAAGAAGTTACAGGTCTGTGAGAGCCAGAAATCTTGTTTGTTTGTTAATGACCAAATACTTATTTTCCACCATAATTTGCAAATAAATTCTTTAAAAATCAGACAATGTGATTTTCTGGATTCTGTCTCTCATAGTTGAGGTATACCTAGGATGAAAATTACAGGCCTCTCTCATCTTTTTAAGTGGGAGAACTTGCACAATTAGTGGCTGACTAAATACTTTTTTCCCCCACTGTATATATACTTATACCACCTATGTTTATAGCCTATTAAAAAAACTATTAGAAATAGAAGGCTAAAGCTAACGTTAGCAGATAGTGACAATGTATGCTAGCTAGCTAGCTCGCTCAATGATTCCTTAAATAATATTGCCACAGAAAAACTTTTCAGTTCACATCACGCTCTGCCGCTCCGACAGGGAGCTCTGCTCTGAACACCTGAACGGCCCGTTCTAACAGCTGTTCACCAGCGGTCCAGTCTGTGCCACAGTGACTCCGGACCGCACAGTTAATATTAACGAACGCACCCGTAGGTAATGTAGCTGCTGAAGCTAGACCATCATCTCGGAGCAGCAGAGCCTTATTATACATCCATGAGCAGAGCCGACAGGCAGGAAGACTCAAGCACACAGCTCGCGCTTCATTATAATATATAAAAAAAGAACACCATGCGTGTCATGATGGCACATAACAGCTCACGGCCGCAGATTACTCCGGGTCCCAGACCCCCCCATACCCCAAAAATATTTTTATTGCAGAACTACATGAATCACACAAACGACCTATTTTGGATTCAAAAGGGCGAATTTCGACGAAAAGTGAAAAGTTTGCATCCCTGATCAGTAATCATTTCAAAGTGACACAGACACATTGGATTAACCTTCAGCAGCGTTGTTATCGTTTCAATGCCATTGAACACAACTTTTGATCAGAAAAACAGCGAAGGTAAGTAGGCCTGTCGCGATAATCGATAAATTGACTTATCGTACGATAAATAATAATGGACTCGATAACTTTTCTGAGCTCGATAAATGGCCGTTTACAATTCATAAAGATGTGACCAGCATTTTAGCCTGGAGCGCTGTGGCTGCCAGGCGTGCTGTGAGGGGCGGGGCTGACACACAGCCAGGTCAGAACACTCCGCGTGCACGTGCAGCAGCCAAATTAATAATATAGCGTCAAGCGGGAGACAACGTGTGACTTACTCGCGGGGAATTTAAAGTGAAATGGAATTGGTTACAAAACCTAACGACACATCTCGATTCTCCGGTGTGGCAGTATTTTGGATTCAAACCAAATCAACGAGGCGAACCTACGGACTTGAATGAGCCGGGCGGTGTGTCGCATTGGTTTAAAAAAGGTAGCGACAAAAGCAGGCAATACCACGCATTTTAAACCACCTAAAACACAACCACCCCATTCCGTTTTCCCAGCTGGGAGCAAACACGGCAGCTGGAGATGGAGAGCCCCCGCCCGACAATGCAAACATGTTGGTGTTCCTTGCTCGAAAACTTAGAAAAACAGATTTGGATATGGCCTGTTGAGGCATCTGGGTGTTTGACAGTGGACTGTACACTTGACTGTTGTTTTAAGGAGTTTTTTTTTGCTTGTGAGATAATGTGTGCTCATATTTATTTATATATATATATATATATATGAGAGAGAGAGCTCTGTTTTCCAGCCTGACTCTATTTAATTTATTGTTTTGGTTGTGTGTGATTTCATTTATTTATTATAATTTAATTAATTAGTTTTATTTATTAATTTATATATTTTAATATTATTTCACATTTCATTTGCAATGTTGAATGTTCAATAAAAAGTTATGTTTGAAAGGATGTACTTGAATTATTATTATATATTATCATTATGTCTAAAATGGTCTTAAAACGGTGCCGACAATATTATCGTTTATCGCAATAATTTCCAGAAAAATTTATCGTCCAACACAATAAATTATCGTGACAGGCCTAAAGGTAAGACATATTTGCCGTTTTGGCTCCGTAAAGCTACGTGTTGTCTGGGTTTGCCTGAGCTGCCGCAAGTTTTGATCGCTCATTGATGATGATACTTATACGTCTAGAATCTGTGGAATCTGAGCTTTAAAATCTGATATCTTGTTTGTGCAGATCCGATAAGTAATAAAGTATTTCTACCGTGAGTTCTAAGCTAAGTGGGTTAGCATTTTTCCGCTCAGGGCTAATTCAGAGGCTCGGCGTTAGAGTTGTGTTTTGTTTCGGTAAGAATGGTTAATATCGTCGGTTAGCTGAGTTTCTTCCCGTTTAGTGGGGATGACACATTCATAGGTTGTTAAATGTTAAGAAGCCCTCAGACGCGGTTTCTTGCAGATGTTAGGTTTTTGGCTCAAGAGGAGAAGTGAAGCTTGAATGTTATTCTATCATCCAGGCACTCTGATTCATGTGTTTTGATTCTCTAAAAATGCTTGAAGCCGAGGACTGTGGTGTTTGCGTAACAACCATTCAAACTAGTATTTTCTAGAATTACAGTGCCGTTGCAGCAAACCAATCTGTGCTTTCCAACACAAAACCAGAGACTCGTTGAGATAAATGTTTCACTTTGAAGCACTTTGAATGCACTCAACCTCATGAAGTGAATGTAAAGTCAGAAACGTTCCAGGTGTCTTCATCGTGCAGAGCTTTTGAGCTTTGCATGTTGGCTCAGCACAGTGGAAAGTTTATGCGTAAATTACAGCTGTTACCAAATGTACAGCTCACATGTACGGTTGTTCCAACATCACCTTCCCTCTATAATGAGAATCGACCTCAGTGTTGGCCGCCTCGATGCACACAAACGCTGCTTTAATAGTCTGGGACAAAAACTATTAATGGACGATTCCTTTCATACTGAACATAAATCTAGTTCAAAGATGTGAACGTGTCAAATCTAAATCTCTCCGGTCAAAAAGAATTTCCCCTTAGCGCAATACCGCATCAGTTGCGCCACTTATGTGACAGAAAAGAAGAGTATGTGACAGACAAGAATAGTCAATTCTAATGTCTAGCATGTAATGTGGAGAAAGAGATGTCCTGTATGGGTTGATTGTGCGTTGATCTGTTGGTAATGCCTCGGGGTTCCGGTCGGCATGTAAACAAATGCATAATGCTGCGCTATACTTTGCGGCCTCACCCGGTTGCATAGCGACGCTTATTGTTTAGGTGTATTTTAATAAGCAGGTAGTCATATCATTAGCTAGAACTAGATCTGATCGATATGGACATAAACGCGAGTAAAATCTGACGGGAGAGAGAGATCAGCTGCTGCTGACGAGTCGACACGCAGCTCTGCATGATCACATGCAGCGGTGAGCGTACAAAACACACACTTCAGGTTAGAATATCACACGTAGCTATTTTAATTACCTCTCAAACTACCGTAACTAGTTATAGATATGTTTAGTTTTACTGTCGGGTCACTCATTACTGGATCCGCGAGCTGCATGAGATACTGACGGGCTGTCAAGGGAGGGAGAGAGCGCTCCGTTTATTATTCCCGTGTTATTGTAAGTTACTGTACACTTTTGAATAATGTAGTTAATCTACTATAATTAGTTTGTTTTAAAGCTCAATAAATAACAAAGAAGACCTTTGACCGGCACTTTTCAAATTTTCTCCGGAAGATCGAAACTTTAACGGACATGTTGACCGGCAAAAAAAGATTCTAACAGAAACTCTGATTCATACGTTAAATAATTCTCCTCACCATGATCTCTGTGTTGCTCTGCGCGTTGCTGTGCGTGCTGCTCCTGCTGTGCGTCCTCCGATGCTCCAGCCAAGTGTCCGGGGAGTCAAAGAGAGCCAGACAGTCCAGACACTGGTACTGAACGGGCCCCGAAATCTGACCCTCGGACCCTTCCTCTGTCTCCAAAACCTCACACAGCTCTGAAAGACAGTCATACACACTGACAGTTAGTGTTGAGTTTCACTATGCTAACTTTCACTTCACCTTTAATATATTTCACTTATGCTACTGTTTGCTCGTCTCTTTATATGTTGCATCATGCATCGGCAATGCAGATTCAAAATTCAATGACTTTATTGTCATATGCACAACTGCTAGAGCTACTTTTTATTTGATTTAACTTTTTTAAATTTGTAATGTTATTTTAGAAATATTTTGGACACTATTTCTTGTGTCTTAATTTCTGTTATTTACATTGCTTTGTGTTTTTTATGCTGCTGCAACGCAAACATTTCCCAAATTGGGATCAATAAAGTACCTACCTACCTACCTATCAATCCATCCATCCATCCATCCATCCATCCATCCATCCATCCATCCATCCACCCACCTACCTATCCATTCATCCATCCATCCACCCATCCACCCATCTACATATCTATCTATCTATCTATCTATCTACAGCGTCGTTGTTTGAAATGAAAATCTTAAAAATAATATACTCCTCCAGCAAAACAACATACAAACAGTGCTCAATTAAATGAAATAGCGTGAGAACCTAACATTGTATAAGATGCACATCAGAAAAAAAAGAGGACAATGAGAAGCGGAGGGTTTCAATGTATACTGTTCCCTTATTGCAGATGTCTACTACTCCCTGTAACTGCAAGTATATTTCATTGCAACTGGTGAAATGTCCTCAACTGTCTTCTAAAGAATAACAAATAAAAATAAATGTTCGAGAACCTAATGGTGCAATTATAAATACATATAGAATAGAAAATATCCCAACCAATATCTAGACAAAATCCACGTTTTAATGATTGCTCAAAATACACACAATCAGACCTCTCACCTTGGTGCTCCACCTCCATCCCCGCCTCCCTCATGTGCATCTCCTGGTGCTGCAGCAGCTCCTCTGGGTTCACCAGCAGGGCCCCACACTCCAGACACTGGTACTGCTGGGTCTGCCCCAGCTCTGGGACGCCATCGAAGTGCATGACCTCCCCTCCCTCTCCTTCTGCATCACCTTCTTGGCCCGTGTGGATCTGCTGGTGGATCAGCACATCCTCCAGGGTGTTGAAGAGCTCGTGGCACTCGCTGCACATGTACTGGTGCTCCACATACTCTGTCTCCTCCTGCTGCTCCTCCATGCTGGTGTCTATGCGTATTAATGTGTGTCTAATGTTGGTGTCAAGGGTTTGATGAAAGATGACGTCTTGATGTGGAATTTCTCCAGTGTGTCCAATGAATTAAGACTGTGTCATCAAGAAGGCCAGTGTAGGTGCAAATCTGTGGTAAACAAAACATTACAATGTTAAAGCAACAGAGGGTGAACAAGTAATCAGATCTTGTACTTGGTGTATTGCTGGTAAAGGTGGAACTCATGTAAATTACTTTATTTACTGCTGGGTAGCATGTGTAGCTAAAGTCTTATTTAAGTGTTGATCATATTGTTTCTCATTTATCTATATCTGAAAAGTAACTGTAGTGGAGTGAAAGTACAATATTAACGTCTGAGTTTTGGTGGAGTAGAAGTAAAGTGTAACATACAATGCAAATACTCAAGATAAGTACAAGTACCTCAAAAGTATACTTTAGTACAGTACTTGAGTAAATGTACTTAGTTACTTTACACCAATGATAAGCAACAATACTAAAGTAGTAGTTATGAACCAGTCATCGAACGATACATCGAAATAGCCTACATGATTTCACTCTTACTCTCAACGAAACATGTGCTATTAGTATGTACAATTAAAAGACCCAACAGTGTTTACATTCATCATTTTTAAATAACCCCGCGAAAAAAGCTCGCGTTGTTCTGCCGTTAGCCAGATAGCCGTTGGCCCTCTAATGCTAACAACACGAGCGCCACTCATTAACAACTTGCAAGTCATTGTCTTGATTTTTCTTTCAAATGTGATTCATATCATTCTTTACAGTGTGCCATTGCATATGGAGAGCTGTTGGCGGCGCTCCCTCCGATAATGCAGACCTGTTTTCGGCACCGCGGTTTCCTGACGGCAGCTCCCCGGTTCGGCGGTCCGTCAGGCGGCGCTACCCACTTTTCCCCGAAGCTCAACGGCTGCGACGGCGGGCCCTTCTTTCCCTTTAGCTCTCATTTACTCTCGTTGGACGATCCCTCGTGTGTTCACCTCTCTTCGGTCACACAAAGCGTACGCCCTTTCTGTTAGTCCCGTGTTACCATGTATGGCTTGGAAATAATTAAATATGAAACATGTCCGTGGGAAAACGTAATTTCAATGCATGAAATGAAGCGTTTGTCCGCCGATCGACTCCATTCTTGTGATACGAAGTCCCGCCCAATGCGGTAGTCTCAAAATGTCCGAGTCTGTGATTGGATGGGCTGACTGTCGATCATAAAATGAGTTTTACTGCTGGGTATTGTAGTTTTTTGTCGACTGTTAACGGAAAGTTTTCTCTCGGTTTACTGCAGTTGATGGATGCCGGCCTTTTCCAGAATCATTCTTATTCAAACTTAGTTTAGTATAGTTACCTAAACACAAACAATTAAATAAAACAAACTAACATTCAAGAAATTATTTTTAAAATAGTGACAACCCTAAGCAAATTAACACTGACCTAAAAAGTATAGGCTGAAGCCTCAGCTTATTACACCTACCCTTTTTACACTAACTATTTAGTCAAATGTTCATTCAAAGTACACACTAAAATCGTAAGAAATAAACAAAACTAAACAAAAATATAAATTTATAATGCTGTGTATTTTTGATTGAAAATGTATTTTGGTAACATGATTCATGTGTTTTCCAAAATATTTTTTAATTGAATACATATTTCAAACAATTATCATTCTGATATTAAGCAATAAAACTGTGATTTCCGTCCTAAACTCGAATGTACAGTAGTGTGCACTCTCAGACCCAATGACTCATTCCCCCAGAAACCCTTGCGCGCTTTACGTAGTTGTGCGTCAACTCCCCAGTCCCCCCACCATCACCGTTCTACAGAGGAAGAAAGGGGGAGACGGGCAACCTATACAGAACGCTGTAAGTGTAGTTTATATTCATACCGAATATTAAAATACACATATATATAGCTTAAGTTTGTGCCGGTCTGGCCACGAATAACGTCCAACCTTGCCCCGGCTTTAGTTCATACAAATATGAGCGGCAGCGGGCGGCCCAGGACCAGCTCCTTCGCTGAGCCTCCCGGAGCTCCCGGGTCCGCTGCAGCCGGTGCCGGATCAGCAGCAGCCGGTGGGAGCTCGACAGGAAAGACTGGGGCTTCAACAGCCAGTGGAACCAGCTCGACGAGCTTCGGGAATCTGAAACTGCCTAGTGAGTATTATTTTTTACATTTGTATACCCCAAGAGCAATATACATATTATTACAAAGACCCGGGTTGAGGGTTATTTTTAGATAAATGTGCCGGAGTGTACTTAGTGTCGATCATTGTCGCGAAGCTAACCCTTAGCCAGCAAGCAGTTAGCTCGTTAGCTAACTCAAGCTAGCTGCTAACGTTAGCTGTGTTTTTCATTAACGAACCATTACGATCAAGGGCTTTTATCGCATAGCTAACATGATCGTTAGCTGCTGATGGCAAGCGTGGAACTAAAACATCCATATTTTGAAGGTAAAACATGTTATGTAAATGTTTTCGGCAACATTGCCTAACCCTTATTTCTGCATTGAAACCCAAGAATAGAGTTGGTGTAAGCCGTTGGTCAAATGTATTCGTCATTAATATCAGATGTGGAAGCTAGTTAGCCTGCTAACATTTGCAAAGAGTAGGTTTAAATGATCCAGTCTAACTTTTTAGGCGTCGTCCTCGGCCCAGTCTCATATTGAACAGAGTTTTTTTGCCAGACTAGGGTAGCGATACCAAACGTCGTGTGGTAGCCTGCAGGAGTGGACATTTAAATCAGTGGAAATATACCAAAGAGTTCCAGATTATAATGTATAAGCATATGGCAACCATATCTAACCTAACTTAATGTCACAACTAATGTTGATGCCTACACTGGTGCATAATGAAAGAATCAATGCACATATTTAAACAGCTGGTACAGTACTTATGTCCATACTAGGCCATCTTTCAGCAAGAAAGTGAGAATTCTAGTTTAGTGTTGTGGAAACAGTTTGGTAAACCTTGGTTTGCCTCTTTACCTTTTCAACTGGGTTGGCATCCTTTTAAAGATGAAGTTCTAAATGTTTGTACATTTCTGTACACCTTAGATGAAGCTATTATTCTCTTAAGTAGCCTGTCTGATGGTTAATATGCTCACCATTTTGAGGCCCCTACTAGAAACCCTGCTCTGCCAACAGCAAAGTCCCTCCAGTTGTTTTACTGATGTGATGACAGGAACATGCAGAATGCTCAGGGGTCATGTAGCAGTGAGCTGAAGATAAGCGGGGTTGGACAGAGGTTTTCAAAAGAACATACATGGAAAGACTAAAGACAATATGTGTTTAAATAGGGGGGGGGGGGGGAAATGCAGTTATTTGGCCCCTGACAAGTAATTCTAAGAACAGTTGAAATAACAAAGAAATTGACTGAAAGTCAAAGTTGTCTTAAGCTGCTGTGTAGTGAGGCTTAGCTTGTAGGTTAGTACATGCAGCCCATCAGCAGATCTCCATCAGGTGATTTGCTCTAATCACACAGGGTTTCTATTTAAAAATGGTTTCCCTTCCTGGAAGATTTAAAGGTCCCTGACAAATGAGACATTCTAGTGAAATATTATCTGTGTCTATTAAGCTTGAAAAAAATCATATGCCGGTCAAATAAAGATTGTGGTTGGGGCATTCATATTTATTACCATATTAATTTGCTTATTGCCTACATTTTATTTAAAATAAATTAAGTCCAGTAAGACCCGTGCATAAACAGGCACATAACATTTAATTATGTTCTGACGACTTCAAAATGAAATAATTTCCATTCCCTATCACCCATTTTATAGATAAAAAAACAAATTGCCTCGAATAATAACTCTTTAAAAGCAAACAGAGTTTAACTTTAACCCATAACTGACTCATGGGTTGGGTGGCTCATTTGACTTCTTATAAGACCTCTGCATGAAGGAACCCCGCTGTAATGTATTAGCTCTCCTCTGGTGTGGTGATGCGTAAGGTTGATTGTTTGCACTCACATGTTAACATGGTTGCCACAATAAAAAGTAAAAGGTTCTACGACCCAGTTTGGCCCACTCTGGGTATATTTTGCTCAAATTCCCGATGAAGACTTTGAAGGCCGTTGACAAATTCAAGCGTCCATTACCAAGCATCGCTGTCATCTCAGCAAGAGGGACTGTGGCGGGGCAAACGCATCGCTGGCACTTTCTTGGCCAAAACACATTTTACAGGTTGAAAGAAAATTCAATCGGGTTACCTGATTACCAAAACCCTAATTCACATACATTGCTTTTTATTTTATGCTCTCTGTTTCCTAGTTTTAGTTTTCACTCTCCAAAATCTTTTTTACTTGATTGCCTGGGCCCAGCAGAAGCTCAATAAAAGTTCTCTTTTAGACTAAATTAACACTAACTGGCTAGCTCTGAAAATATCTCTTCCCTTTTGCCTTTTGGCCACGGCCAGACTAAAGCACCCAAAACTAAGGCATCTTCTGTATGAGATGCATCCGAAAACCCCGGGCTCCACGTTTGACTGTGTATGGGGAAAAACCGAGCTTGAGGCAGTTTGCCTGCTCGGACATGGTTAGATATTGTGCAGCAGCAGCAATGTTAATAAGGTCACTTTCTGCAACCTCTGCTCTCAGTGATTGTTCCAATACTGCCAATCACACAAGAAAGATGTCACTATTAACCTCTATTTATTGTTGTCAGATGACTTGGCAGCATGTTAAAGTGATTTAATCAATGACTCTGGTGCAGCAGTGAAGGAATAACCTTTCTTTATTAACGGGTAGCGTTAACAAGCAACAATTAAATCACACTGAGAACAGAAACAAAAAATGATGTCAATGGTGTCTTTGACGATATTGATAAACATTTAATGTCATTATTTAAAGCAAGAGGTGACAAAGATCAGCTAAGCCTGACCAGAGATACATTATTTTGCAAATCAAAGCTTTTAGGTTGCTAACGGTAAATGTAAAGTGACAAATAATCTGTTATTAGCGAGCATATATGCATGAGACTCATCTTATATCAAGAAACTCTTGCTTAGTTAAGTCAAAGTTTTGTGACAGTGAAGCTGGACTAATCCACATTCAATTCAAATTCTCCATCAATGTCATTATCACTATTATATGAAGGTGCCTGAGCAGTCATGTCAATCCCCTGCCTCATTTGACCTCACTTTATAAATGATCCATGCAGGGTGGAATATAGATTTGATATGTAGGAAAAAGAGAGTACATTATCAGCACTTGATATCTGTCAAGGCCAAGTGCTAATCCGGTTGAGTTGAGGTATTGAAGGGAACAAGTAGGATCAGTGCATTGCAAGAGCGTCTGTTTGGGGGCTAAATGTGGATGTGAACTGCTTAACTTAAGGCTCCTTATCAACAAATGTAGTTATTTGTATTTAATGTGATCATGTTTGATGTATGGTCAGTTAATGCATCTTATATTGCGGAGGAGGGGAAACCTTTAGGCGTATGGATTAAGGCTCAAATAGCTTTGGAGTGATTTATCCAAGCAACACCCAGAGTAAATCCCTCATCAGACGAGGTGTCCACTAATGACAAAGTACTTGTTGCAATTGCAGATCATTTCATCAAGTTAAAAGTGTGCCTGTGTTTTACACTTCCAAAGGTGCTCCAAGCTAATTGCTTGTTAGTGTGGGTGTGATTGTGCTCATCCCATTCCTCTTACTCATCAGGCGTGTGCTGACGTATGAGAAACCAAAGCCATTCACTGACAGCTGGGCAAAGTGCTCATCTTTGCATTCATTATTCAAGGCACTATCATGCCACAGCTGCTCCATATTTAACGTGCTCCCCTCTGACTTAACTTGTTTAAAAAAGAGTGTGAAAGTGATGCAAAACAGAGGAACATTGTTTTGAGGATACAGGAATTAGCAGGAACCACAAAGTGACTGATCTCTAAAGATGAATATTTTGCGCTGCCCTGAAGGGGGGGGGGGGGGGGGTCGGATGTAGGCCAATCATGTGGATAAGCTATCGGCCGTTAACTAACAACCTTGAAACATTTCAGGCTAGAAAATTACCAAATTACACAATCGTCTTTTGTCCCCACGAGTCAATTGGTTAGCTTATTTTGGTTTTATGATTATATTTTTTATACAGACAGAAATAGCAGTTGATGAAGCCAAAATATTGTCTTGTTTTTTTTGTCAATTCATGGGAGAGCCCCAAATGCTTCATAGTCTGACTCCATTTTGAGACTCGGAGACCTGCTAGAGATCAGGAGGGGTCCTGTTGAGACAGGCGAAGTGAGCAAGCTCAGGAAATAGGAGCACTTCTGGGTGTGCTACTGTCCACATCATGTTGATCACAGGCTCTGACAAGCCTTTTGGCAATGGGCCTCTTCTCTGCTGTTCTTCCCCTTCTAGTGTCATTGCTCGTGGTGCCGATTTGTCAAATCAGTCTTGACCCGACACAGGCGCAACAAACACTGAGCGGCAACTTGACCCTAACGAGAGCTGTCAGATCTTAAACATCTCACTTTGCCTGATTTGCACACGGACAAATACTCCGTCATAAATAATAAGAATATCTGTACCTGTATTTTACATCCTTAAGAAACACTTATAGCTACGGCTGGGCGATGTGTTGATATTATATTGATACCCTGATACGAGGCTAGTTAACGTCTCAGATAATATAATATTGCAGGGATCACCAACTACATTTGTCCAAGGGCCAAAATGTATCCAATAGACACTATCGCGGGCCAGCGATTTCTATATAGCCCAGAATTTTGAAGTTGTTGGCCGGTGGGGTGGGGGGGGGGAAAACCGCATAAAGCTTAGCAGAGTCTTCACGCTAACGAAGGATCACTTCTAGGCAGGGTTGGGAGGGTTACTTTGTAAATGTAATCAGTCACTGAATACTGAATACATGCTCTGAAAGTAATCAGAATACAGTTACAGTTGCTTGTCTTAAACAAACACGTATTCAGATTACTTTTGGAATACTTTATTTTTTCATAACAGATGGGTATGTTTTGGTGCACAGGAGACACTTATTTTACTGTTTTAATGGCTCATCAAGAGCACAAACACAACATCTTGGTGTCATTCTGGACAGCTCCCTCTCATCTGCACCCCACATAAAAAACATCACCCGGACTGCATTCTTTGTACTGTCTTAAAACCTTTCCTTGGAATATGTTATGAATTGTAAGGCATCCTTGGGTGCTTTGAAAGGCGCCCCTAAATAGAATGAATTATCATTATTATTATTATTATTATTATTATTATTATTATCTGAAACGATGTAATAACTTTTAAAACTTTTTCCAGTCACTTGCCCCATGCATTCAGCGGCAGCAGGTCATTCACTTTGATCCCGTTATGAAATGTCATCTTTTCGACAATAAATAAATGCTACATAAACGTTATCTTGCGCATTTGATCTAACCATCTCCGTTTCTAACTTTCAATATATTTTAAAAGAGATCTCTCTCTCTCATCTGCATGCGGGGGCGGGGCCTGAGAGACACGCTGCATCTCTCTCTGGCTCAGACATGCTGCAGCGCTGTGCAGTGTGCACACAGTTCTGCCGGTAATGAATATTACATTTTGTGAAGAAACTTTTCCACCAATAATTCCAATAAGTATTCCAAAATATATTCACTTCAGGTTTACGACAGTGACTGTAATCAGATTACTTGTTTTTCAAATGTAACGCCAGCTGAATACAGTTAGCCTACTTGATTTTTGTATACTGATTACGTAACACCGTTACATGTATTCCGTTACAACCCAACCCTGCTTCTAGGCTACTGTCCCGCAGCGCCTGCCTCTCTGTTGGACTCTGTCGCAGCGGGGCCACTGCTGTGGTGCGGAGCGCATTAACCAGACTCTTCACAACGAAGAATCACTTCTTCTTCAAGGCAGAGAAGGTTTCGCATTACGCAGTCTACTGACCCGCAGCTGCTGCCTCTCTGTTGGACTCCGGTACTGCACCTTACTCACGAGACGTTGTTTAAAAAAAATGGGTGGGGGCCGAACGCAGTAACCACTCCGCCAACGCCACAGTCACCCCCGTCGTGCGGGCCGGTTGTGGCCCGCGGGCCGCCAGTTGGTGGTCACTGTACTATTGTAATAGCGTAGGTGGTGTCTTTTTACTGGTTTTATACGTTTTAATTACATGAAATGACATTGCTCCCCGGGCGCTGTACAATAGCTGCCCACTGCTCCTAGTACTAGACTCCTGGTACTAGGATGGGTTAAATGCAGAGAACACATGTCACTGTGTGCGGTGTGCTCTGCATGACCATTACAGAGGGTTTCATCCCTCCCAATATAAAGCGATGTCATTTTCTGGATTTATGAGAATGTTATAGCTTTTATTTGCCTTTACCCACTTAGTCAATGAATACACATTCCTGATGACCAATGGTCAACATTCTCATTGTGTAAATATTTGCTGAAAGAAAACCTACAAAGGTATTTGATAAGAAAATATAATCTGCATATCAACCTATATCAAACATAAGCCGGGACGACTATGGTCAGATTGGGCTGAACTGTTTGAAATGGCTGCTGATGTTCTAAATTGTAGTACAGATGTGACGCCCAGTGAGCGGTGTCTCTGCCCAGCAAGAGGTGTGCTGGATTTATAACACAAGACAAAAGGAGAGCACCACAGCGAAACGTTATGTTGCAATAGTCATTTCATTCAGATTCTTTTTTTGGTGATGATCATTAGAAGCCAATACAGTAGTTGACAATAAAATGAGATGCATTGCACATCTGTCGAGCTGCACCATATGTGTTTCTCCTGTTTATAAAGAGGTTGGAGCTGGTTTCACTCAGTGGGGCAGCGGGACATTGTTGTGTGAAGTATCAGCAGCTCATTACCAGCAGCCAGTGTGTGTCTGGGGAGCCACCAGATTGGTCACAACCATTTAGAGACGTGGGGAGGGCTTGTTGACGTTAAATCTCTCTCTCAGGGAAACTGGATTAATAGCCGAACTGTAGAGGGTCGTTTCACTTGGCTTCTCACTCGTCTAAACTTCTGTTCATCAAAGAAAAATATTGGGGTTTTTATTACAAAAATATCCATACTTTTCACGTTATCAGAATCAGAAACAGGTTTATTACCAGGTAGGTTGACACGTACGAGGAATTTGACTTGGTGTCGTGGTGCATACATAAAAGTAAAACAAACGTTTAAAAACACAGAACTATTTTACATTATGTAACTTGGGTGTCATTTAGGCTTTTTCTAAGAAGGTGTGTTTTCTGCCCACAGGAGACAGTGGCAAGGTGACGACGGTGGTAGCCACACCCGGCCAGGGCCCCGACCGCCCACAGGAAGTCTCTTATACAGACATAAAGGTTATAGGGAATGGCTCCTTTGGGGTGGTCTACCAGGCTCGCCTCATCGACAGCCAGGAGATGGTGGCCATTAAGAAAGTTCTCCAAGACAAGAGGTTCAAGGTATGTTTAGAGAAGCTTACACTAACCAGATCATGACTGTTTGGGGGTGCTTCATGGAGTTTTTGAAAAAGAATGTTGGTAATGATCAATAAAACCAAAGACAGGGGCGGGGAGGGGGGCAACAGGAATACGATTATAAAGTGTAGTAGCTCACGTCATATTCGTTCAGATTTATTGACGATTTCTGTACTTTGTTATCCCTGTATCATCTGTATACTGACCTGTGTTTATTTACATGCCTTATCATTTGATTGTACACTATCTGCCACCTAGACTGACCGTTTTATGTATGTGTAATGTTCATTATATTCGAAAAATTCAAGATCATTACTGTTAAAGTTGCAGCTACAAAGAAGTGGTAATGGATTTGTTGTAGACCCAAATCACTTTGTTGAATACATCCTGACTGATGGACCTGTGCATGTTTGTAATGAGTCCTATCTTTCCTTTCTTCATTACAGAATAGGGAGCTGCAAATTATGAGGAAATTGGACCACTGCAACATTGTGAGGCTACGTTACTTCTTCTACTCCAGTGGAGAGAAGGTGTGTACGCACTGACGTGACGTTTTAATGCAGCATGAATCAGGTTTCTAGACCAAGCACTCTCCCTCCACACCCAGCATGCATCAGTGATGACTCATAGACACGTTTCAGACAAGTTGATCCTGGTCTTATTGTACATTGAGTTCCACTCTTACTTAATGGTTTACAGGTACAAGCTCTTTTGAGGAATTGTTGGCTTATAATTGTGGTTTTCCTAAATGTATCTAAGAAAAAGCACAAGCTGTATCAGGCAAATTGTGACTTTTGATCCGTACCCTGTGAACTTAACACTACACAAACTAAATACTTTTGCCTCTGTATTACATTAACAAGCTGTAATATCCTCCCTTGTAATCTATTCAGTCATCATTAGGGATGGGTACCGAGAACCGGTACTAAGTCAATACCGGTACCTGATTGGACGGTATCGGTATACCGTTAAGCCGCTGGACAAACGGTGCTGCTATCTGTATATCTGTTACGTCTACTTCCTTTTTTTAACTTTAAACCAATCTGGTTGGTTGGGAACCCTCATCCCGTGTGATGTATCCGGTTTGAGACCCCTCAGGCCACTGTAAATGCCACTCCTCATCTCTCTCAACAGCGCTCTTATTATTGTTGTGAGACTCCCGCAGGAATGGCGGACAGAGCGAAGCGATCCAAGGTCTGGGTACACTTTTTAAAAATGTAGTGGCGATAGTGCAAGGTGTAATCTATGTACTCAATTAGTTGCTTGTAAAGGGGGTGACCCAAGCAACTTAATGAAGCATTTGCAACCGAGACACTAATTGAATCTAAAACGGTGCTAGCGATACTGCTAGTGCTAATAGTGCTAATGCTAGCGGGCTTCAGCCGCGCCGTGTGTTAAGGTGACCTGAGCGAAGGCTCGCAGGCAGGTTAGCTGCTGCACACGGGTAATATGTTTTGTTTACCTGGGTGCAGTCTTGCAGGCACATCGCCTTGTCTCTTTTTTGTTTATTAGCACCAAATTATTGAAAAGTATCTAAGAGTATCGAAAAATAACGATACCGATAAGCAGTACCGGTATTGATAAAATCCTAGCGATAACCATCCCTAGTCATCATTTACACTCCGTTGTAGGGATGCCAGAAACTGACCTTGATCAAAATCGGACAGCCCTGGCGAATATTAATCGCCCCACCGCCCCCGCCCCCAAAATCTCTAAAAACGGGGCTACGACGGAGCTGATCCAGATTTGCCTCCGATATGACGTCATATAGTCATATAGTTTAGACAGTAGCTGCCGTGTCCCGCATGAGCTCAGCCGCCTCCTTTTTTATTTATTTTAAAGCTTTATACCCAAAGTCATCACTTTTGAAACAGGAAGTGAAATAGAGGGATATGAGGCATGGCTAGAATGGGTGATCTGTTTGGTATTTTGAGCAAAACACTTCATAGACATGTTTTTTATATATTTGTATATATATATATGAGACCTACGCTATTGCCTAAAAATAGCAGGATAGGTGACATTTAAGAAAATAAGTCCAAAGTATGAGAAAAATATTTCATTATGTCCTTTTTAAAAGCAGTCTGATAACTAATCTGCAAACAGTATTTATTTGTTGCCTTATTACTCCCCCCATGTACCACACAACACATTTTATTAAATTGGTTTTATACTCCTTACATCCCTTTCTCTTTCCACCTATAATCAAACAACCTTTTTCCCCTCCTTCTCAGAAAGATGAGGTGTATTTGAATCTGGTGCTGGACTTCGTTCCCGAGACCGTGTACAGGGTGGCTCGGCACTTCAACAAGGCAAAGACCACCATCCCCATCATCTATGTTAAGGTCAGTACACACACAAAACATATACACACACACACACACACACACACACACACACACATACACCCACCATGCCACTATAAGCATTAAAAGGTTAATTAAAGTCAGTTATTCAGGGATTAAATACTTACATTCTCAAAATGGAACAAAAGCTGTCATAATCATAGAGGCAAATAAACTGTGTGGTCATTCTGACTACACTCAAAGTCCTCATAAGAACTCCTCAAAGCTTGCAGAGGTCTTAACCCCTGTCTGTTTATCGATCCAAAAGTAACAGGAATGAATGGATATCATTGGTTTTGTGTGGGATTAACACGTCTGAAATGCCCTTTAGCTGTAATTTAACACAGTGCATTCACTCGTTTTTGGGAACCCCTGACACCCAGACTGCCAAACAAGACAGATACAGTACTTCTGCTAAGAAGCCTTTTGCTTTACAAGGTGGAGAATGTATCGTCTTTGGCAGAAGATCTGTGTGCTTACTGCTTTTACGTCTTTGTAAAATAGACACTCTGCGACATCACATGGAATAGATGATACTTACATCCTAATGTTTGGATTTGAGCTTCATCCGTTACTTAAGGTCGTATTTAAGTAATTGCCTGAGGATGTAACAAACGATCGAGTATGTTCCTGTTGGTTCAGCTCACTGTTTATGGATTATCGAGGCAGAAAGGGAAAGATGGTCCCAAGGGAATTCATCTGTTTGCAGTACACTTGGCTCCCTGTCTAAAAGGGTGCTCATTTCGGAGAGAGTGTTTGTGTGTTTACTGTGTCTGCTGCAGCAGAGGACATTATAGCTGTCTCATGGCCCATTTCCCCTCCTCAGCCTGCTGCTCCCCCATGGCTCGGAGATGCATGCTGATCTCTCCCTCACACACACTTTCTCTCTGCTCTGTCATCCCTCTGTCCTCCAGCGACACACTTCTATCTCAGTGTGCCATCTCTTCCCTCTTCCCCTCCCCTGGGACTCAATGTTTTCACCGTGTCTGTCATTGTTTCCCTCTTCCTCACCCCTGCCCTCCTCTTCGCCTTTTTTAAACAGCATCCTTCACTCATCATTTTCTCTGCAATCATCTTTTAGTCTGTGTCACTGCATCATGTGGGTAATAATGGCGAGATAATGGTGATGGCGATGATTTGTCATATTAAGATGCTTTCTGTCGGCATTCCACGGGCACATTTAATGGCTGCAGACTTATTAGTGAGAGCCATTTTTACACAAGGACATCACCATTGACCTAGGATGTTTAGACAAATGTCAAATAGGGGTTAGTTGTACATCATCTGGGGGAGTTTTTACCCCCCTAATGTTATTTTGTTGTAAATACCATGCCACTGCGGGCTGCTGCAGACACCACACAGCTGCTTCTTTAACACTCTGCATCCAGAAAACAAAATTAGGGCACAAATTGATGTGACTGGTGTGTGATGAGAAACCTTACAGACACACACAGATGCTCCTGCCTCTGCCAAAAAAAATACAAACTTGTATTATAGAGCCAGATGGTGTGTAAGATTTTTAATTTGTAATATGGTTTCCCAACTAAAGTCAGCTAAGCCTCAGCTCAGTAGTTCCCAAAGTTCAAAAATGTTATCTTGGTCCTCATCAAAGTGTATTTAGTGATTTATTTTCACAATAAATTAGCAAAGTTTAAGCATAAGTCTGAACAACTCCAAGCAATACTTCTTACTTCAACTACTTCCTGCTTTCCGTGCCATTTATAATGCTATTTCAGGAACCACTGCCTTCGCTCGGGGCAGCTAAGGTCACACGAGACTTCCAGTCCAAAGGGAAATTACATTAAAGTATCTGAATGTATACAAGGCAATTAATTAAGTGGGTATTGGTAAATTCTTTCAAATTCTTTCAAATCAACAAAAGTCTTGCTTGTTAGTTGTTGAAGTCTTAGATATTGTCTCTTGCATGTTGTAGGCAGTCATTGGAGTATTTTTGCCTCCAATTGCAGGCTTTAAGGAGCTGTTGTATACAGGGATGCAAACTTGTCACCTGTCGGCGAAATTCGCCGTTTTGAATCCAAAATAGGTCGTTTGTGTGATTCATGTAGATCTGCAATAAAAATATTTTTGGGGTATGGGGGGGGCTGGGACCCGGAGTAATGTGCGGCCGTGAGCTGTTATTTGCCATCATGACACGCATGGTGTTCTTTTTTTATATATTATAATGAAGTGCGAGCTGTGTGCTCGAGTCTTCCTGCCTGTCGGCTCTGCTCATGGATGTATAATAAGGCTCTGCTGCTCCGAGATGATGGTCTAGCTTCAGCAGCTACATTACCTACGGGTGCGTTCGTTAATATTAACTGTGCGTCCGGAGTCACTGTGGCACAGACTGGACCGCTGGTGAACAGCTGTTAGAACGGGCTGTTCAGGTGTTCAGAGCAGAGCTCCCTGTCGGAGCTGCAGAGCGTGATGTGAACTGAAAAGTTTTTCTGTGGCAATATTATCGTTTAGCTAGCTAGCATACATTGTCACTATCTGCTAACGTTAGCTTTAGCCTTCGTTTTCTAATAGTTTTTTTCATAGGCTATAAACGGAGGTGGTATAAGTATAGATCTGGTACTAGAGTAAAAGTAGAAGTACTCAGGTCTTGTACTTGAGTAAAAGTAGAAGTACCAGAATGTAGGAACAATCCTGCATTCAAAATGTTCCTCAAGTAAAAGTACATGAAAATATAGTGAAGGTAGAGACAGTAAAAGTAGTCATTTTGCAGATTGGTCCATTTCAGAATAATATATATGATATGTTTTATAATGATTGATCATGAAAGTGTTCTCAAAGCTGGTAAAGGTGCAGCTAGTTTGAATGACTTTGTATACTGCAGGCAGGGTAGCTTTTGGATTTACTCCAGGTGGAACTAAAGTCTGATTTAACACTTGATTATATTTCACATCATTCATCCACATCTGTAAAGTAACTAAAGGTATTAAATACATGCAGTGGAGGAAAAGTACACCATGTACCTCTGAACTGTAGTGGAGTAGAAGAACAAAGTAGCAAAACATTGAAATACTTACAAGTATCTCAACATTGTGCCCAAGTATAGTACTTGAGTTTATGAACTTAGTTACTTTAAGCCATGTGGCTATAAAGATAGAAAGACTAAGCCTTGCACAGAGGCATGAAAATACATTTTCAAAATGCTCAACAGTTCTGCCAAAATTATAAACTGACTGCTCCACAATTAAAATAAATGCTTTTATATATTTATA
This sequence comes from Notothenia rossii, assembly GCF_949606895.1. Taxonomy (NCBI): domain Eukaryota; kingdom Metazoa; phylum Chordata; class Actinopteri; order Perciformes; family Nototheniidae; genus Notothenia; species Notothenia rossii. The sequence goes on from NC_136905.1 coordinate 8,629,195, forward strand.
TTAGATGTGACTCTTTGGCGTTTCTGTTATTATTAACTGCTTTATTCGTTCTGACGGCTAACATCCTCTGTTATTCCTCATTTTAAAGCCGATATTCCGTGGGGTGGGGGGCTCGGATCCTTGTCACCTTTTTCATACCTGATGAGTTTGCATCCCTGTATATATCTATAAACCTTTGAGTTTGTTGCACTATGTGCTCGTTGTGTTATATCCTTTTATGGAAAAGAGGACTTGGAAAGCTCATTGTTCTCAATGGAATGAATTACATTTCAATTGGTTAAGCAATCCATTTTCTGCCACTTATCGGTCCAGATGCATTAATGACATATTACATATTCAACACATTGATTAGAACATGTTATACAGTGCGTGGAACTAATAGAACATTTGTATATTTAATATTATTCTTGCCAGGGGCGTACTGGGACTACAAATCAGCCCCGTAATCTCGACCGGCTCACTTCAGTACCGCTAGTAAATTGTCAACCGGGGGGGTGATTGTCCGACCGGCCCACTTAGGTACCGGCCCATCCCAAACGTCCCGATGGCCAGTCCGCCACTGATTCTTGCCAAAGTATAACAATTCTATCAACTACTAAGAAAACTTGAATTTGTTTTTACGGTAAATTGGTTTACTGTGGTTTTTGTCTATTTTTTTCAGCTGTTGTGCATTTAGGATACAGAGTGAGAACATAAATAAATGTTTTTGAAATATTTACACAACATTATCATTGGTGTATTATCGACATGGAATACATTTGTATTTATTTTAATATTGGTAATTATCAATTATACCAACACCCGTCATTCAAGCTTCCTACAAGCTTTCCAACACACTTCAATACTTTGACCAGTATTATAACACAAGAGGTATTACATTGCACCCAGTGTGGCACTAAAAAGGTTTAAATAAGGCGTGAATGTACCATTGTTGAACTCTGATCGGGATCTGGAGCCTCCCTGTGAGTCACGAGTCACCTGACTTCACATGCAAACAGGGGGATCACCTGACAGCTCTTTTTTTCTTTTTCTTCCTGGTTTATCTGTATGTTTCTGCCTGAGTTGATGCTAACTCTCTCCCCTCCCCCCCCCCCCCCCCCTCAGGTGTACATGTACCAGCTGTTCCGCAGTCTGGCTTATATCCATTCCCAGGGCGTGTGTCACAGAGACATCAAACCCCAGAACCTGCTGGTGGACCCGGAGACGGCCATCCTCAAACTCTGTGACTTTGGCAGGTCAGTACCAGACTCTGCCTGTGGACATCAAGTCTGTCTCCCATCATCCTGTGCATTGTTGTGACTGTCTGTGTGTCAGTGTTTACTTAGCTGTCGGTTTGTGTAGCCATCTTATTTTATTTTTTTATTGAAGACACATAGAAAATAAATGTCAAGGTTCAAGGCTTTTATTAATCATACGTACATAGCTACAGTGTAGTTATGACGATGACAATCTTAGGTCCCAGGCTCCAACATTGATAGGTTAGATTGAACAGTTCAAAGCTACTAGTGTTCAGCTTAGTCTCTACTATTGAACATCAATTGACAAACCATACATAGAAGGTCTTCACTTGAAGGCGTACAATGTTCAAACCACAATTATAACCAAAACAGACCATGTAGCCAAAATGTAAGAGAGGGTTGTACAGACTAACAGGACAAAACAAAAATAAATAAACAATACAAAGACACAAAAAGTATATATAATAAAGAGGGGAGGGGGGGGGGTTTACCTTTAACTCACTGCTGAACATATTAACTAACTTAGCACTCACTAACCGGCAAATATATAAGCAAACAAATTAACCAACTGTCTAAATACTAGGGCTGTGCATCTTCACTGGTCTCGCGATTCGATTACGATTATCCTGTCACCGATTCGATCCCCCGATGCACCACGATTCATACCAATGCAATTTTCTATATTACTGCACATGGCTTCTTTTTCATCAATGAATACATGCAGTAAATACATATGAACTCTCTTTTTATTATTTAGAAAGTCCTTCAGAAATCCATAACATAAATGTCATGACATTCATTTACAAACCAAAATAAATCAATTGTATAGCTCTAGCATCCCTATGCAGTATCTGTGTGTGAAATTGTTCCATCCTCAAAAACAAAAAACAAATGCTTCTGCAGTCTAGCTGCAGCTTCTAGCAACAGTCTTCTGTTTAAAAAAGGACACTGAATGTCCTGAATGTGGCATCACAAACATAACTTGAGTCTGAACACAGCAGACAACAGGAGTACAACAGCATTATAAAAACTAAAATACTGCATGTGGGTGCACACTTACATTCTCTGTCTTACTGTTACATCAATCCCATGATTGTAGGAGATTAAGTTAGCTTCATCATATCTCAATCAGTGAATAATAAAGTTTCTATCCGGTTACCATCAGCCTGTCACTCATTATTTTCAGGGAGGGGGCGGGGTTTGGAGGAACTGAGAGGAGATGGTGATCGCGGAAGCTTTTTCGTCCTGCCTTCACAAACTTTACACACGTAGCCTATCGTCTGAAAATAGCAAGAGGACATTCATACTCTGCATTCCAAGACTTAACTAAATCCACCAAAAACCTGACATGATTGTAACGCGAGTATTTCTTTGAAACATAAATCCCTGTGTCTCTGAGCCGCAGGGACACGGACTGATTCAGAGCGGGTTCTTCTGCTGTTGGTTCTGGACCATACTTGCCAACCCTCCCGATTTTCGCGGGAGACTCCCGATTTCATTGCCCTCTCCCGGTTTCCTCCCGGGGTCATATTTCTCCCGATTTCTGACAAAATCAGATTTACTCAGGACTGTTTCCACTCGGACTATAATACAGCTACACCATTGTTTGGTTTCCATGGTAACACGTCTCTTTAGTAGCGCGCGCAACCGAAAGTCTGAGAGGGTAAAGCAGATAGTCACAGAACAAGAATCGACAACTACTCTACTCTCTGCTCACTCCTTTCCTGTAAAATACAGGTTACAGGTCCAGCCCACACAAGGCATTGCACTTACAACTACAATAAGCATGTTAATATTAATCTAACAGCTCCGGCGAAACACTAGCACCTGATTTCTGAGGTCTCAAGGTTGGCAAGTATGTACTGGACTGGTGTTCTTGTGTTGGTGGAGAAAGCAGACTGCTCCGTGTTTGGTGTCGCTGTGCCGTTGTCACTTCTGTTCCCTGATCTCTGCGTCACCAAACGATTTGATATTAAAGTGACAGAAAAAAAACGATATTTTAAAGCCGCGACCGTAAAATCAGGAAGCGACGTTACTACGCTATAATCGATTATGTGCTGTAACTGCATCGATGCAGAATCGTCCACGTCCGCATCGTGATGCATCGTAGAAACAATTAATTTCAACACCCCTACTAAATACTAGCTTATTTACTAGGCTACTAAACCAATTGTCTAAGAGACTAGCTACAAACTTTCTAACTAGCTATAGTATCTTGCTTTCTAACATACTAGCTAACATAACTACAAACCAAATGACATAAGGTATTAGCTATAAGCTTCTAACAAGATATTAGCTAACGAGCTACTAACTCACTGACTAACACAATAGCTAACTTAACATTACTTCTGACCAACTTCCTGATATTTTAGCTAACTTGCTACAATTAACTGTCCATCATATCGGCTAACCTAAAATTACTTCTGACTAACTGCCCAAGATATTGGCTAACCTAACCAACTTTCTAACATAGCTAACTTGCTAACTGTCTATGAATTTCTAACCTAACATTACTACAAACCAACTGCCTCACATTGGTTACTAGCTAAATTACTACTAACCCACTGTCTAATACAAGAGCCAACTTTAAAATATTGCTAACCAACTGCCTAACATACCTTAACTTAACTACTAAGACTCAGCGTAATATAGACAACTAGCTAACTTGCTATTGACAACTGTCTAACAGAGTATCTAACACAACATTACTACTAACAGATCTGCCTTACAAGCTTTTAGCTAACTGGATACTAAATAACCACCTAACACAGTGTCCATTAATCAGTAGACACAAATAAGAGGGAATTGAAGAAGGTTAAAAAGGGTTTGAGTAGCCATCTTTTTCTGAAGCTCTGTCATATGTCCTTTTTACCTCTCTGTCTTCGTTTGACATGCTGTGGTTTTGTGAAAACAAATTAAGGAAATGAAGGTTCAGGCCGGGGTGACATCAGACTAGATATCATCTCTTATTTTGAATACCGTGATATTCTAGCCGTTTCTTTTCCTGGTTCTAAAAGCTGCGTTACAGTAAAAGGATATCATTTTCTGAATTGACCAGCCTTGTAGCTTTTACGTACATTTCCATTTCATTTAGCTGATGCTTTTATCCAAAGTGACTTACAATAAGTGTATTCAACCATGACCACGATACAAGCTCAAAGCAGCAAGAGTCCTGCAAGTACACTATCTTTAAATAAGCCAAACTGTCTCCCTGAGACGGCGGGACGCGGCGAGGCTGTGAGTCGGTGTGTGAGCGCACACACACAAACTCCCTGCCAGGCGGCGGGGGTGTGTGTGTGTGTGTTCGGGCTGGGTCTCGCTGTCTCGCAGACGGCCACTGGGCTCACAGGGAGGAGGGGGGGGGGGGGGGGGGGCGGCAGCAGCAGGAGCTCTAACAAGCCGTTTAGGACAGAGAGTGAATACACATACTATACAGAGATGCTGTATGAGAAACCAATGTGAGTTTTGAACATTGAACAGTATAAATGTATTCTAGTAGACCTCAACAATGGAATTATGATCAGTAGAAATGGCCGTGACATGGGACCTTTAACTTGTATTTTTAGAGTGTTGTATAAGTAATTTTACTTAATACAAATCTCTTAATACTTCTTCCTGCTTTAGTTTTAAGTTACTTTACTATATAAGATTTAAAATATGAGATTGACGTGTATATAAACAAACCTTGTAAAGACGGTGTATACGAGAACAGCGTTGTCAATTAGCCAATTATATCAAAATTCATTAGCATCTACAAACAAACAGATTTTTAGTTTTTGTTAATATTTCGTGGGTACTTGTGTTTTACTTCAGTAACATTTCCAATGCAGCACTTAATTGTTGCTTTAGTCAAAGTCAACTTTATTGTCAATCAGTTTGTGTGTACAAACAGAGATCGAGATACCGTTTCCCACAATCCTGAATACAAAAATACAAATATGTATATCCTATATATACACACAATCAACAGAAACATTTACACATATGCCCACATTTAAGATAAAAACACAACAATCAATATATATACAAAATAACAGTCACTTCAATATCTTTGGGAATGTACATTAGTGCAAGGTTGTCCATAGCAGCGTAAAAAAGTATTAGTAGAAGTAATACACCAATGCACAACTTTTACAGTGTTGTATTAGTACTTTGACTTATTACAAATCTCTTAATACTTCTTCCACCACTAACTATATATCTCTGTTATCTCTTGTAGTGCGAAGCAGCTAGTGCGGGGGGAGCCGAATGTTTCCTATATCTGCTCGCGGTACTATCGCGCCCCGGAGCTCATCTTTGGAGCCACCGACTACACGTCCAACATCGACATCTGGTCGGCCGGCTGCGTGCTGGCCGAGCTGCTGCTGGGCCAGCCCATCTTCCCCGGGGACAGCGGGGTGGACCAGCTCGTAGAGATCATTAAGGTAAAGAGAGGAAGACTACAGACACTGGCACAGCGCCAACTGATGCACGGGGCAAGATGAAAGGAGACATGGAGGGAAGTTCGGAATTCAAACGACTGTCAGTGTTGGCTTTGGGGAGGAAACTGCTGGAAATGTGGTTTAAAAACAGACTATACTTAGCTATTCAACCTGGTAGATTACTCATTTTACATTTGGTTAACAATCCATTTTAGTTTTGATTATCCTTGTCCAGATTGCATTTATTAATTATACATCTTATTTGGTCTTGCTTAGAAGTACCTCAGGAGATGTCACCTAATAGTTGCCAAAATAAACAACTTCCATCAATACTATAGAAAATGTGAAAAATATATTAAGCCAGTGAAATGTTTACTTTGTTTTTTGTGGGTTTGTTTATTTGAATTTATTCTAAATTGGAGCGCTGCGTAATCAAAATCCAACCTGTAGTAAAACATTCATTGACACCTCCCCAGTCGATGAATGTGTACTTATATTTCAACACAGATAGTATTCAATAAAGAACAGTAGCCCTGGAAAGATAATGCAAGCTTTACACTTAATATAACAAAGGATACATTTTGTTATTTTCCACATTTAAAACCCCTTCTCCACATTTTGAAGAACACGCCAATGATTGTAATTCATTTGAATGAACATACATTTTTCCTTCGTGTGCTTCAGGTCCTCGGGACACCGACGAGGGAGCAGATCCGGGAGATGAACCCCAACTACACAGAGTTCAAATTCCCTCAGATCAAAGCACACCCCTGGACAAAGGTACGTCCCGGCTGCAGCAGAATATTAATGGATAGCCGTTATCCAAACATCAGCTTGAAGTTGTTTTTTGCTCTTTATGGAAAAATAAACATATGTAGGAACCATAAAAAACCAGGAACTTGTTTCTATCTACATATGAGTAAACTGATGCTGCTCCCCAGTATGTTTTATCTGCAGTGTTGCACTATGACTGTAAATAAAGCAAGTGTTTGCCTAATAGTAACAATAAATAGTACCGGCTTACCCCAGATCAGATTTGTAGCCGATGTCGTGTATCTGTTCTTTCTGAAGACGTGTGTTTATTCAGGGGACTCGGATACATTAAAATCAGTTACTGAAAGAAAGTTAAACAATCGATCCTTTGGGAAAGAGCTGGGCTTGGAGAATATCTAATCTAATGATATTTTCCACCAAATGTCAATATATCTTATTTATTTATTTATTGCACTTCACAAAAAGAAACGCAGAACAGAATCAAACAATAGTAAAAACATTCAACATTAATAAAGGTTTAGGTCTTAAATGGCTCTTAAAACTGATCGCCCAGTCCTACAACGATCTGTGTGTCAACAAGAGAAGTCCTCCCTCCCCTTGCTGCTGTCCTTCTTAATGCAGGGTGTCTGCGGGGTCTTAAAAAGTATTAAAAGTTTATTGATCAATTTAGCGAAAATGAAGGCTATTAAAAATGCGATGAGGTCTTAAAATATATGGGAAGGGTCTTAAAAAAGGTCTTAAAAGGTATTACGTTTGACTTCAGGATTCCTGCATATACCCTGTGATGTCTTTCATGTTTGTAAAGCACTTTGAATTGCCTTGTGTTGAAAGGTGCCTTATAAATAAACTTGCCTTGCCTTGAATCTACCGTAATTTCCGGACTATAAGGCGCACCTGAATATAAGCCGCAGCAGCTAAATTGAATGATGTGTACATATATAAGCCGCACTGGACTATAAGCCGCAGGTGTTTTAATGTTTAATTACCATATGTAAGGGTTCGTGCACAGAGGGGATTGTCGGGAAAGAGATGGCTGTTTGAGGAAGCTCCCATTTATTAACATTTCAACAAACCAGTTGCATATTTGCATAACGTATTCAAGTGTTACCATTTAGTGCAATAGTAGCTACAGAACATGTGCTGTGTAAACTGTACTGTATCACATAGCGTTTCAGACACACACACTTTTCAACTTTCAAACTCCCAGCGCACGTCCCGGCAGTGATCTACAGCAGTGGTTTTCCACCAGTGGTACGGGGACAAACTGTCTCGCTCTCGTAATGTCTGTCTGTCTTGCTCTCGTTCTGTCTCTCGTACCACTCTCGGTTCCACTTTTACTTTTGCGCGCTACCTGTCTCACTCTTTTCCGGCCTCCAGCTTTTCCTGCTGGAGCCCGCCGCTTAAAGGTGGGGGGCGCGGACCGGCCATAGAGCCCATAGAGTTAAAGGTGGTGGACTGTAACCTGTAGGAGGTCCCCTAGTGGCCGTTAGCTGTACAAATCCATAGATTAGCCGCACCGTTATATAAGCCGCAGGGTCGAAAAAAGGCGCGGCTTATAGTCCGAAAATTACGATAAATAACCCTGTGTCTCTCTGACTCTCTCTCCCCTGTCAGGTGTTTAAGCCTCGCACGCCCCCCGAGGCCATCGCTCTGTGCTCCCGGCTGCTGGAGTACACGCCGGTGACCCGGCTGTCTCCGCTGGAGGCGTGTTCGCACGCCTTCTTCGACGAGCTCCGTCAGCCCAACACCCGCCTGCCCAGCGGGCGAGAACTGCCGCTCCTCTTCAACTTCAGTCCCGTCGGTCAGTTCACCCCTCCTCCTCTCCTCATCTCCTCTCCTCCTCTCTTCATCTCATCTCCTCTCCCACCCCTCCCACGTCACTCTCCTCTCCTCTCCTCATCTCTCCTCATCTCATCTCCTCATCTCATCTCCTCTCCTCTCCTCATCTCCTCTCCTCGTCTCCTCTCATCTCCTCTCCTCTCCCACCCCTCCCACGTCACTCTCCTCTCCTCCCCCTCATCTCCTCTCCTCTCTTCTCCTCTCATCTCCTCTCCCCCCCCTCCCACGTCACTCTCCTCCTCTCATCTCCTCATCTCCTCTCTCCTCATCTCCTCTCCTCCTCATCTCATCTCCTCTCCCCCCCCTCCCACGTCACTCTGCTTCTGTTTCAGCTCCTCTGAGTGTCTTGGATGTTGTCCTAAAGGGCTGCAAAATTAATTGGAATCTAATTCAAATTGCAGTAACGACTAGTGCACTATTCAAATCGCAGGAAGCATCAGATAATATATTCTTCATCCCAGAGTTACAAAAATGCAACATCATAATAAAACTGTACGCTAACAGTGCAGTAAAAAGAGCAATTCAATAACTTCCGGAAACATAGATGGTCACATCATTAATCTAAATAACAGTTACATTAAAATAATATTTGTTAAAGGGTAAATGTGTTCAAATGGAGTAAATGATCATGGTTTTGCCGGGATGTTCGGCTTACCTAACAGACATTTGTTTGGTTACCATCTGTCCTTAAAACAAATCACACAGTGATCGTTTTAATATAGTCTCCCTTGCCGATGCACTCTCCGTCAAAGTAGTCGCAATTTGTCGTTTCTTTCCCAAATCATGCAGCCCTGTTGTCCTCTAAAGGCCTTCACTCAATCTAAAGACCTTCACGCAGTGTCTCAGTGCACCCAAAGTGTTTTCTGTGTCATTAAAGCTGCCTCTCTCTCCTCAGAGCTGTCTATCCAGCCCCAGCTGAACTCCACACTCATTCCTCCTCACGCTCGTGCACAGACATCGCCTGCCTCACATGGTATGTATCTCAATTCAATATTACACTCTTAGGTGTTATCCATCTAGAGCAGGGGTTTCAAACTCAAATACACAGTGGGCCAAAATAAAAAAATGGGTACTAGTGGAGGGCCGGACTGGTTCAATGTTTATTGCAAAACTTATTGAAATGAACTCATTGCACATATTAAACCTGGAACTAACAAAGCTTAAATTATTGCCTATAAAAACAACATTAAACATTCAATAATCAGTTGCATTCATTTCTTATGGCTCTATCTGCAGAGTCATTTCTTATGATTACATTTTTCCACAGGCCAACAACACCTTCAAAAAAACTATTTTCCTCAAAGAACAAACCAAACATGCCCTGTTGTCGTGAGAAAGAAAGTGCAGAAGGAAACATCCATTAAACTCAGGGTGCTGCTCTGTGATGCTAGTTCAGATACTTGGCATCTCATCTTGGGTGCAAGGTCATCAATGTTTGGGCTCAGGCTCTGAACTGAGGAGACCCTCAGGATGGAGTGAAGGTGTGCGTGCAATATACCGGCGGGCCAGATCTGATAGTAATTAGAAATTATCCTGCGGGCCGAAATTAAATCCACCAAGGGCCTGATTTGGCCCCCGGGCCTTGAGTTTGACACATGTGATCTATACAGCTATTCATGTGTATATTGTCCATTAAGCAAATTGATACTGTAAAATAATTATAAGTAGGGCTGGGTGATAAGTGATAAGACATTTTGTATATTGTAATATTCAATGTGTCTTTTCTTTCTGTTATTTAAAGCTGGACTGCATTACAGTTAAATAATGTGATGTTATTGATATAAACAGGAATATAGAAATGGACACTATGAAAACACTAAAGACAGTTATTGAAACTTATATGAGTTATAAATATTGTGATATGTAATCGTCTCCCAGCCCCATTTACAAGTAACCCTTTGTTCAATTTGAAAACTATAGTAACTAGTGTGAGAATCAAAATATTGGCCCACATTCATGGACTATATAATCCTCCGGAAAAACTGCTTAACCGCCGTCTGAACTTCAGCCCATTTGTAAACCCGACAGAGTAGACTTTGCTACTTTAATAAAGATAACCTGAAATACTTTTATTTAGATTTGTAGACGTACATAATGTGGTGATAGGCAGTAAAGTATCCGATATGAACGGTGTGTTTCTGACCCTGCTGTCCCTCTCTCCCCCTGCAGAGGGCGGTGTGTCAGACAGTACCGCCCAGCCCAGCTCAGCACCCGGATCCATCAACAACAGCACCTGAGCACCTCCCCCCTCCCATCCTTTTATTTTCGTCTTCCCCCCCATCTTCCCCTTTCTCTCCTCTGCTCTTCTTCCTCTCAACCTTCCTCCTGGCTCCAAAACCCCTCTTTAAAAATAGAAATAACTTCACACACACTCAGCAGTGCTATTGTCCCTGACTCTTTTACCATTTCCAATAGAAAGCAAACTCTGTGGCTGCTAGCTTCTGGAAGGTGTGGGCTTTTTTAAGGATATTTGGGGAGCCAAGCGTGGGTTTAAAATACGCTGAAGCTCATCCGTTAGAATAAATCAACTCGACATTGGTTGGGTTTATTGGGATAAAAAGGACGGGGGGGGTTGTACATGTTATGTGGATTTTCTCTGTATTATAACTGACTTTTATCCCTTTTTATGTTCATTTTTATTTGCATTGGTGTATTTTATGTGTGGCCGTGGTGCCATTAAATGGGGTCCTGATTGGCTTTTGAGTTGAAAGGTCGTGTGAGAGGCCTGACTAATAATGACAATCATCTTTAGTGGGGTCATAAATGGCACGCATGTAGTGTACACACTTGATTATAAGACCCACTGTGTAGCCTGGAGGCTTTTAGGCCTCTTTCTACCTTCAATTTACTCAAGTATTGTCAGTTCATCCAGCGGCACGGGGACCACGTGGAGACTTTTTTTTTTTTAATCTTCAACTTTGACCCCAGAATATATTGGCTGATTTTAGAGTTGCTTTTACATTTTATTAAAAAAGAAATGCACCACAGCCTGTCTTTTTAAAAAGTTTCCTTTTGAATATTAACTCCTCGACTGCCTTTTATGTGAATGAGAGGGAGTAGAGTGCACAGTTTCTTCGCGATAAGCTCATGTGTTCATCGATTAAGCTACGAGCTTCTCTTATTGCATCTCCAAAAGGGAGCAGAGCGGAAGCAAAGGGGCGAGTTGTGTTAGTCCAGCTGTTATCATAACGTCACACACAGGTTGGATGTGGGGCTCCAGTTGCATCTAATACAGAAGCCTCACATGTCATAAACACCACCTCGTTAATCATGTCACTTTGTGGTTTGTTATGGGCTTGATTGTGTTGATCAGGCTCAAGAGAGAGACTCCGGACACCTTCACCGCTCACCTGGCTCCTCATGTCACACAGTTGTTACCGTGCAGGAGGAGGACTGAATTTGGTTTGTCAGACCGACTGGCTGAAAACCCTCTTCCCAAACAGTGCAACGCTTCTATCATGTTCTTCTCGTCCCTCTGTGGTGTTAGTCGGAACTGATGGTGAATGATTTGCGCCGTCGGCAGTTGTCTTTCAGACGTGCATGTTCAGCCCACACTATATTGCTTCCACTAATCTCAGTAATAATCCAAACAGAAACGATGCTCAAACCCTGAAACCCGGCGTCTTTTTGGAGCCTCCCCTTCCTCCTCCTCCTCCTCCTCCTCCCTTCTGCTTCCCTCTTTCCTCCTCCTTTTTTCACTGCTAAACTGTAAATATCAAGTACCTTTTATTTTGTTATTTTTATTGTTATTATATTGTTGTCCTTGTAATTTTTTTTCTCTAGTAGACCGGCGCAGCAGCGTCCGGACTGTTTATCCTCAGTCGCAGTCTGTAAATACGATTTCATTTCAGTCCCTGGTTCAGGAGGGGAAACACAGAACAAAATGTTTCATTTTTACTCTCTCTCCCTCCATTTCTCTTTTCACCACTTTCCCTTTCCCCCTATAAATGTTGTCATAACTGTTTTATTTATTGTATTGTGTTGTTTTTTTGGGGCGGGGTGGGGGATTCGTTTCCACTGCGGTGGTATAATTGAGGTTTTTTTTTTTTTTATTCCAAATTTGAGTCCAACTATGTCACATGCAAAACGATTTCACATCCAAGATACTGTACAGAGATCCGGACGTTGGTGTGTGTGCTTTCCAATCAGTGCTGTCGTGTGTATGCACATAAGAGCCAACACGTGGAACTCCTGTTTTTTCATTTAACTTCAATGTGAAGGGAATGTTACAAGCCTCTGGATCTACAGGGTCGTGGTGTTGAGGGAGCACGGATAACCCTGTGTGAGTGTGTGTGTGAGAGAGAGAGTGTGAGTGTGTGTGTGTGTGTCTGGAGGAAAGGGGAAATAATGAATCTGTCCATTGACATGTATCATCTCCTGTGTCCGACCGTCTCCTGTTTCGCTTACTGTGTTTAGTATGAGTGTACAGGTGTTAGGATGTGTGTATTCTTCACAGATGCTTTGTGTGTGTGTGTGTGTGTGTGTGTGTGTGTGTGTGTGTGTGTGTGTGTGTGGACCATTGACATTATTCTCAGTACTCCTGACTTTTTTCCTAAAAATGAAGAGCTCATTAAATGTGCTATTTTTAATGTTTTTTTCTTCCATCTTCTGATCTGTCACACTTTGTTTTTAATTTGCTGTGGCCCTGCGCTTTTATCTCTCTTCTGAGGGTAAATGTCAAAGTTGGTAAACGGAACGGTTGGATAAAGGAGATGATGAAAAGAGAGGGATGGAGGGAGAGAGACAGTTTTTGTTTGTTGGTATAAATAATTAAACTCATTAATAAAGTGATGAAACAGTTCCTGTCTCACATTCGTTATTCAATTATATATATTTTTTAAAACTGTTAAGGAACACGAACATGAGGGATACAAGGCCCTCTCAAATATATAGTCAAATCATGCCATAGCATTTGTTGGCCAAATAAGTGAAAGTACCATTAAAGTAGAACTGCCACTACTCTTTGATTAGCTGATCGTAAAAAACTAATTATAATCAGCCTTTTCAATAAAAAATGTTTCATAAAAGCAGTTTTTCGCCTCGTAAAGGTGGGGTAGGTCATTCACTTCAGAAACACTTTTTGTTATATTCCATGGAATGCTCTTAACATCCCGTCCCGATAGCAATGAATATATTAAATGCTTTGACAATAAATCTATTTTAAAAAAATGTCATCTGTGGAAGCCGTGGTAATGTAGAAAGCACGACCAATCATCTGAGCCGGGCCGGCTAAAATAACTGGATGGCCTACCTGCCTGTCAGCCTTCCATCTGTGCACAAATGTATCTCGTGCCCTCATTGGTCATGTTCGTGTGTGTTGGGGAGGGGCTCTGTAAGGAAGTCTGAAGGAAGGGGAAGATTTTTTTCGGCTGCGTACTTTCAAATTCTAGCTTTCCATTCTTACCTATCCTACCTTTTTAAGTATGGATTTTCCCACTTCTCCCTGTTTTTATATCTTAAACTAAAAGTATATATTTGTGTAAACATCCCTGTTTTCTGATATTTCTTAGACCAAAATGTGAATCTAGGCAAGGCAAGTCTATTTATAGGCTATAGCACTTTTCAGCACGCAACAATTCAAAGTGCTTTACAAAACAAATTAAAATACTTTTTAGGAATAAATACAGTAAAAACACATTATATAATGGCATTTTACAACAGGCATTACAAAGCAAAGATAATAAAATAAACACAACAGGTATACAAGAATAGGCCTACATGTTTAAATGGCATACTGTAGAGCGAATATGAGCAGCTCAATTAAAAGCACCGGCAAAGAGATATGTTTTTAGTCTCGATTTAAAAATAGTAAGCCTTTCTGCGGACGTGCATGATTCAGGCAGTTTGTTCAAGATTGTCGGGGCATAATAGCTAAACGCAGCGCCATATAGACTCTAGACTTCTATCTATATGGCGCTGGCTAAACGCTGACTCTCCACGTTTTGTTTTTACTCTCGGAAGCGATAGCAGCCCCGTCCCAGAAGACCTGAGGCACCTTGATGGTTCGTAATTATGTAGGAGATCGACAATATACTTTGGTCCTAAACCATGTAATGATTTAAAAACTAGCAATAGTACTTTAAAATCAATTATTTGACCGACTGGAAGACAATGTAAAAGATCATCTGCATATTACTCATTAATGGTAAACCTAATCGTTAGCCGCAGCCCTTCCGATATGGGATTTCAGGGCTTATAATTGTAATTTATACAATACAATTACCAGTAATATTACTCAATCAATTAAAAAAAGTACTAAGGAGTATTTAGGCCTTGAGGTGTTTTGTGTTATTCTGGTTGAACTCAGATTAAGGTAGGCTAGTTTAATCTCCGTGTGATGAGGGTTCAAATAAATGTTGTTGTTCATCTCAGGTGCTGAATTTCGGCTGAACCAATAAGGAATATTTGTCATTCTCATAGAAGAAGTTCTGTTTTTTTTCGTTGTGCTTTTCTCTTATTTTTCTCCTACAGATGTTGATAGCTAAATGAAAACTTGAGTATGAGTCACAGTATTTTGTCTTCAGTTTTGGATGAAACCTTTCATCATGCAAGGATTAATTAAATTACACTGGGAAGTGGAATCAGGGGTGGGGAGGTCAGCAAGCCTCTGAAGGGACCAGTTTCACAGCGACGGTTGTTATGGGAACCATGCTATTGCTAAATGTCAGTGAAAATCTTTTTGACCTTGACTGATGAAATCCTGCACTTCCACAGTTTGATTATATCAGAGTGAAGCTGGTTCACAGACAATGAACGTGCTGCTGTTCGTACGGTATGCTGGCGTATTTATATATTTTAACCCTCAGAGATTTAAGGTTCTGATGAGCTCAGTTTTAGAGCTACAGTGGAGATAGGCAAATTAAATGCACTTTAAAATGTGTCATTTGGCACCATAACAAAATCGCAATATTTTTGACTTTCAACAAAGTGTTTTGTTGCATCTTAATGAAATCCTCAGGTTTCAAGTTTCATCCATCCATCTATCCATCCATCCATCCATCCATCCATCTATCTATCTATATATCCATCTATCTATCTATCTATCTATCCATCCATCTATCTATCTATCTATCTATCTATCCATCCATCTATCTATCCATCCATCTATCCATCCATCCATCTATCTATCTATATATCCATCTATCTATATATCCATCTATCTATCTATCCATCCATCTATCTATCTATCCATCCATCTATCTATTTATCTATCCATCCATCTATCTATCTATCCATCTATCCATCATCTATCTATCCATCCATCTATCTATCTATCTATCATCCATCTATCTATCTATCATCCATCTATCTATCTATCATCCATCCATCTATCTATCTATCTATCTATCTATCTATCATGCATCTATCCATCCATCTATCCATCTATCTATCTATCATCCATCTATCTATCTATCATCCATCTATCTATCTATCTATCATCCATCTATCTATCTATCTAACCAAGTATAAGATATGAATAGTTATTTGGTTTAATAAGCAAATCAAAGAAACCTGTATCACATCAATCTCTAATTTGTCATACAGACCACAATCTGTTATTCCCTCCTGTACAAGAAGAGCAGGATTTAATGAAGTCTCCATACGTCTGTGAACTTTCACGTCTTTCGTCTGTCTCCTAGTTTTAAATAAAAAATCTACAAAGACTCAGGCAGAACCTTTGCAGTCCGGTGCTGGACGAACTTTTCTGGTTTCCTTTGAGTCGGCCCCTCGAGTTCAGCTCTGATGAATTAATACGTTTGTCTTTGTACAACCTGGACCTGTCCTTGGTCTCCATTCATAAAATATGAAAAGCCATTTTTCAGTGTGTGATCATTTCTGAAGAAAGTTTTCAGTTCACAAAATGTTCATTGAAGGTGTAAAAAAGTTAGTTTTCAAATGTTTTAAATGTATGGTAACGCTAATATGGGAAAACTCATTATCAATCTTTAAAGATAACAAGACTGTTATTCCAAGGAAGTTATAAAAAAAAGTCTCTGTGGTTCCTGTTTTAAAATGCTACAACAAAATCCTAAGTGGAAGAATATATTGTTATTACGTTTTTATTTTATAGAAGGGGGAAAAAAGCAATGACGACCATCTTTGTTTTTTCTTTTTTACATATGAGTGATAATATTTTAAAGTATTTCAAGCTCGAAAAATTATCATTTGAACTCACAAAATAAGTGGTAAACGTATTTATCTTTCCATGACTTACATTGTTTGGTACAACGACGCAAAAATGTAACCCCCAATAAACATTTTTCAATTTCTAAAAAGATATTTATACATCTATCCCTAAATGATACAGCTTTGTAATTATTATCATTAACCAGTTCAAGAGGAAATACAGAGAAATTATTTTCTCGAGGTACAGGGCTGGGGAAGGTGTTTGACTATGTGTAGTATGTGTATGTGTGTGAGTTGTATGTATATGTGCGTATATGTATATATGTGTATGTATGTACATATGTGTATATGTATATATATAAATCAACAGGTAAAGCAGATTAATAATAATAATAACAATGATAATTAATAATAATGATAATTATTGCAGATTATAGATTATAAATAAATCATTTAGGGACAAGGGGGTGAGATTAAATAAATTATACTTCTTCTCACTCCTTTTCGAACACTAGATGTGGGACTGTTTATGTTGCTAATGCTGTTGTTGTTTAGGTGATATTGCTATTGAGATGCTGACATTTTTAAATGTTTATTTCTTGTCTTTTAATTTGATTGTACAATGCCATGTCTTTTTATAGCTACTGCTGCAACACAAACGTTTCCCAACTTGGGATCAATAACGTACTTCTTATCTTATTTTATATAGATGTGTCATTTTCAATACAAATGTTCCCAAAATCATGTAAATTATTTCATTTTCATTTAATAGTTTATTTGAATAGGGACAATGCACATTAATGAACACTTTAAACAAATAATGCTTCAAGCGTAAATATGACAGATTTTAGCTTTGAGCTCATTTCCATCCGTAGTCCCTGACATACAACATATATTAAGAACATGACATTTGTAAACATAGCAACAATTAAATACATGATATGCAAAAGAGCAAGAGTAGCACACACAAGTAATTACCACATGGCAGTACAATATAGCAGCAACGAAATATTAAGTGCAAGATAAGATACAAGAGCTAGCTAAAGTGTAAGACGAGATGCCCCTGTGTTAAAGTGCATTTAGCGATGATTGCACGGCTGTTTGTTTCTCAGCCATTCTTTGAGTTGACCTTTAAAACTATTGAGAGTGGGGCAATCCCGTATCTCAGTCGGGAGGCTATTCCACAATAAGCTGCCTTTAACGGAGAGGACATTTTGTACAAAAGTGGTCCGTCTGTGGTGGACCTCACAGTCTCCTCTGGTTTCTGACCTAGTGCAGCGTCCAGTGTGTTTTCTGTGGATGAATTCCCCGAAGGGAAGGGGGGCAGTCCATGTTCACAAAATCATGTAAATTACTGTTTGTATCCTTTTATTATTATAGAAAATGACATCCCCCATTAACAATTGATATTGTAATGCAACATCACATGCACTCATGAGACTATGGACAAAGATAATGAATGAAACAACACAACGAGAGATGAAGAAAAAATAAAAAGATGTGTGAATTCTTGTGTGGCCAAGCATCTTCCTCCCCTGGGACCTGCAGTCTCTGAAGGGGCATGCGATGAAAAACATGTCCGCTAAGTTGTCATCGTGGTGATGTGGTATGTCAAGGTTAAATAATGTTCTAATGTGTCGGGCAGATTGCAGTTTCTGTGGAGCCTGCGTGGCCCCGGCCTCTGGCAGGACGCCCGGCCGGCTCTTTAATACCATTTGCAGTGGAGTTAAGCAGTCTGCAGGCTGCTCGTCTTCACAATCAGCCAAAGGGGCACCGCGGGGCACTGTGTAATTCTGCAAAAGGAGTGGAGTGGGCTAGTCTATACTTTCTCTGACCTCTGTATATAACACTTGGTGCAGCTGATTCTCAGGAGGCTAAATCTGATAAGTGTGAGGCTATAGAGTGTGGATTTAATAAACCTCTGCGGGCATTCAAGTGCAGCTGAAGCCATGTGAAACAGTAATGGCTGTCACTGTATAAAAAGAGGTGAAAACTGTCAGCAATCAATCGTTGAAGAGCTGCAGTAATGAACTCGGACCGTGGTTACATCGCGTGTAAACAATATTAATATAACAGACTGAAGCATTAGCCTCGTAGCAGTGCTGTGTGTGTAGTCAAATGGTGTCAACCAGCTTTAATTAAATATTCAGGCAACCTGCCAACATCCCTGGTGAAGAAATATGTTGTATATTTTCAATGTGCTATAAGGTTATTGCCTTATTTACAGTCTATAGTTTTTTACTGCAGCCATAAATAAATACCAGCAACCCTTTTGGTTATATTATATATATATATAGTGGTCTATTGTTTTTATTATATGGCTGTTATTTATTTTTTAATTATTACGTTTATTCTGGTTTGTTTTGTGTTTGTATCTTGTATTTATATTATGTTGTGTGAGCTTATCTCTCTGTACAGCACTTTGGTCTGAAGGTTTTAAAGTGCTATATAAATAAAGTTGGATTGGATTGGATTGGATTATATTATGTTAGATTGTATCAATGATTTTACAGTTGTTGTCTGTTCCAGATGTAGTGCCACATGTTCTGTTTTTTGTCTGTCTCTTAATGTTATGCTGCATGAACTTAAATAAAGATATGTATATGAGGGGACCCAAGTTCCCATCAGCAAAAACACGTGGGTTTGCTATCCTGGCTCCAAAATGGTGGAATGAGCTCCCCATTGAAATCAGGACAGCAGAAAGCTTACACATCTTCAGGTGCAGACTGAAAACTCATCTCTTTAGACTCCACTTCGAGCGATAGAATGAATAAAATAAAAATAAAAAGCACTTACATACTAACAAAGCACTTACATACTAATAAAGGACTGGCTTATCTAAAGCCAGTTGAGTAGCACTTGAAATGTTTGGCTCTATGAAACCTGATGTTCTTATATGATTCTGTTTTCTTCAAGGTTGTATCTTCTTGGTCAAATGCACTTATTGTAAGTCGCTTTGGATAAAAGCGTCAGCTAAATGCACTTATTGTCATGTCATGTAATGTATATATGTTTACCCTTTATCTGAGATACACCAGGGTTTGTTGGGACACTTTTTACTCCTGGTTTACTTTATGTAACCATCATAGACTGTACATAGGGTTAGAATATTCTTACCAGCAACACATGAAAGGTTGAGGACTGCAATTATGCAATACTCAAAATAATTTAATTCTGCTTTACCTACATCACTTTGGCATTTCAAATGTATAAGACTAACATTTCAAGCTATATTCGTATGTGTCTTTCTTAAACTGTTTGGCATCACCAATCACTATAAATCCCATTTGAGCATTCTTATTGTTTTATGTTGTATATATATTCTCATTTACATAATTGTACATATTCATTTTGTTGATATTATTGTTATACTGTATATTATCTAAAATGGAGAAACTGTAACCAAACCTTCTTTACCACCCAGGGATCCATAAAGTATTTCTGATTCTGATTGAATGTCAGATATAATAATAATAACAATAATAATAATGACTTTATTAATACAGCACTTTTCAAAACAAAGTTACAAAGTGCTTTACATCATGTATTTAAAAGAAAGCTGTTCAGGCATGGGCGTAATTTCCACCCCCACTTTTCAAAATCCCATTTGTGTCCCCCCCACTTTTTAAATGTGTTTATTATTATTTTTTACGCAAGCGGTCATCGTCACGGAGGAGCGTCTTTGTGTGTGTGGCACGATCGCATCTTGTGAGAGAGAGAGAGATAGAAAGAGAGAGAGACAGAGAGAGAGAGAGACATAGAGAGTTACGGGGGTTGTTGTTAGCATTTGGTGCTAGCTCGGAGCTAACGGAGATTAGTAGCTGTTTCAACAATAAGGAGAGGGAGAGCTCTTTCCTGTCGGACTTTGAGCAACTGAGAGAGAGAGCGAGAAATAGAGAGAGAGACAGAGAGAGAGACTGAGAGTTACGTGGGTTGTTGTTAGCATTTGGTGCTAGCTTGGAGCTAACGGAGGTTAGAAGCTGGTTCAACAATAAGGAGGGGGAGCGTCCTCTCCTGTCGGACTGAGAGAGATAACGTCAGCTCAGGGAGGTAAAGGACTCTGAGTGATTAGATTGTAAACTTTAGTCTAAGTTATCTCAGTGGGTCTCAAACGGTTTGGTTATCTATGTAAACAAATATTTCCATCTAATATTAGTTGTATATAAAATAAATTAAGAAATCCTTCCAATGTGAACTATAGATCAATAAAAAATAAAAAAACACAGTTTGAAAGGGGAGTGATTAGTCGAATATGCATAAATAAAAAGAAAGAATGCAGACTAGGTAAAATAAAGATAGGAGAGAGGAGTTTATCAATGATTTGTTATTGGTTGTGAGCATATTCTAATGGTTTTTTGATTATTGAAATAGCTATACAGTTCTGTTTCATATGAGTTGAGAGCTGTATCCATAAATCTCTTAATTTGTGCACCAGATTGATGCATTCAACTTCAATTTAAAGAAACAAATCTTCCCGGGGGTACATGCCCCCGGACCCCCCTAGAGGATGTGAGGTCATCACAAATAAAACAGGCTCACATGGATAGGATACTAGATAAGTGTGCACACTCATTATATACACTACACATTTTTCTTGGATTTGTTAACACTATAGTCCCTAATATATTTGTAGAAAGGCAGGAAATGGAATTAAATTGAGAAAATGTTTCATTGTGGAGGACCCTGTTTTGTGTCCCCCCCACTTCTCAAACCAAAGTTACACCCTTGCGTTCAGGAGAAAACAGAACATTAGGTCAACCATCCCAACCCCATCCCTGCGTAAACTATATGAATGCAATGGAAAAAAGAAAGTAAAATCAAACAAAACATGGATGTAGATGGCATGGCATTATTAATGATGACAGGCTTTAAAATATATGAGTTTTAAGAAGTGATGTATCAGTGACATGCTGCTGGGTATACTATCTGCCATGGAGCAATACGTACAATATTTAAATATAGTAAAGTGTGAGTACAGAGTAGATAAAAAACACTGAAGTAAAATACATGTATCCCAAATGTGACCCTTCATTTGATTCTACTGCACTCACTGACCCAGAGCCCTATAATATAAATCTATACGGCGCTGCACTGACCCTCTCGCGCGCTTTTGGACTACAAACTCCCTCAGTCTTATGTGTAGTCCAACCTCATTGGTCCATGAATTGACCACCACAGCCAATCAGATCCCTCCTTCCAACATGCAAAAAAACCTGAAGTTGTTGTCCTATTTCCTCGACTGGTAACGTCTGAGTGCGGTGAGTAATGTTGCATTTATTTGACTTATTTGTACACAAATGCTACTGTTTTGGTGAGATATTTCTCATTGATATTCATGTTATGGAGTTTCTCGACGGGGGGAGACAGCTAATGGTAACTTTAAGTCTGTCGCCGCCATTACACCACCGAAGAAGCGTATCCCGCCCTCCTTCTTCGTGTCTTTTCTTCTTCTTCTCCTTCTACCAGAAACTAGGCACCACTGGTCCAAGTGGCACAAAGTGGTTTAGACACCGGCTAATGTAGCTACAGCTCCCCGCTATGAATACATGTTCTCACGGTTGTTTGATTAGCTTCCGATATAGCAAGAGAGCTAGCTAACCACGCCGGGGCAACGCTAGCCATTTTGCTAGAAAAATGGCTAGCGTTGCATGTTAGCAACACAGTAACTGGTCAAAGGTAACACAGTATGCTAGCTGGATGCTAAGGTGCTAGCTCGGGTCAGCCAAGCTAAACTGTCAAATGAGCTAACATGATGCTTTATTATTGGCCTGCGATTGCATCAACTAGGAGTTATTGGTATTTAGCTGGTTTTACGTGTCCCCTTGTGAGTCAATATCGCACTGACATTGACCCTGTAACCCTCACAGCTACCTAAACATTGAATGTCATGTAACCATTGACATGCAACTCACATACATGGCACATGTTAAGTACACCTGTCTCATGAATAAATGCAGAATGTAACAAAAACAACTGTTATTCCAGAATGCTAAATTCTTGTTTAAGTGTTGTGTATATTTCACATTATTAATCAAAATCTACAAAGTCACTAAATATGTTTATATAAATGTACTGTAGTAAAAGTACACTATTAACCTCTGAATTGTAGTGGGGTAGAAGTACAAAGTAGCAACCATTTTAAATACTTAAGTAAAGTACAAGTCCCTCAAAATTGTAGTTAAGTACAGTGCTTGAGTAAATACACTTAATTAATTTTGACCAATGGTGTGTAGGTCCCTTTTTGGGTCAATATTGGACTGACATTGACCCTGTAACACTCACAGCTGCCTAAACATTGCATGTCATGTAACCAACATCCATGGCACATTAAGTACACCTAATGATTACATGAAAATAAAATAAAAAGGAACTGATGTTTGCAGGTAAATGTGTTAAAAGCAGAAGTAAATCACTTCAAATCTGGGTCTCTACGAGATGTATGAGGCTGTGGCTCAGTAGTGTGCTGGACTTCGAATCAGGGGATAGCAAGTTCAAACCCCACTGTCGCCAGCATATCGTTGTGTCCCTGGGCAAGACACTTCACCCCAAATTGCTCCTGTGGGGATTGTCCACAGTACTGAATGTATGTTGCTTTGGATAAAAGCGTCTAACAAATTACATGTAATGTAATAATGTAATGTAGCCGTCTTGCAAAAACTGAGTGATATAAATCTGACCATTCAACCTGACATTAAAGATTTTGCCAAAGGTAGAAGAAGAACTCAGATATAGATATTGTTGGTGTAAAGAAGTACAAGTACATCCTGAAAATGTCACAAATAATGATTTGAAAGATCAAAATCTCTCAGTTGTAACACATTCAGTCAGTCTACTGACTTTCTTCTAAATCATATTGGAGATACAAAGGCACAACAAATATAACTTATCTGACCAATCAACCTGACATTATAGATTCAGCTGTGAAGAAAAAAGCACCTACTACTAGACTGTCTTCCCACCAGGGGGTATTGAGGCACTATTACAACATTTAGTGGTTTGAATTATGTGTTTATCTTCAATATTTTCTTCATGCATAAACAAGACACACAAAACCCAAATCAACATTAGTTATCCCACTAACACGTTTTGCCACTGTAGCAAATACCTGATCATTTGTTATAGATCCACATTGTTGTTCATAAAACTGTGGAAAACGTTTCAGTGAGCCAAAATATTGCATTTAACGAGATGAAACTTCAAGTTAAAATTACTATTTCAATGATTTAATCCTAAAAATACTGTCCTGCTGCTTCAAAGACTCACTGAATCACTGAACCTGCCTCTGAAAACCTTCCCCAACAAAGGCAATAAAACCTCCTATTTGATTCTTAGTTTTTCAAAAACTTTTTTAGGCAATTACTTATTTTAGACAAGGTTCCTTTTTTATCTGTAATCCCTTTTTTAAAGATGTCAGTAGGTACACATGAGATGTCACCGGCACACTGGGGAAGTTACAAAGCATTGACAGCCAGACTAACATCGCACTGATCTTCTCTTGTCATGGGATTTGTCGACAATAACAAAATGCAAAATATTGCCAGCGGCCTTATCCTTTTAAGTCATAGCCTTGTCTATCAATTAAAATGATCAGCAAAGGTGTGTCACTTTGGTGTCTATCAAAGCTATTGATATGTTGGTCTTTCGAGGGGTTCTCTGATTAATACGGTTCTTTTTTCAAAGGAGAGCTTTGCAGCTGCAGTCAGAGGTCTGATTGGTATCCAGAGAGTTGGACGGATTGCAGAGATTGTGTTTGATTATAGCTACTTTCAGCAGCAGCATGTGCTAGACTGCACTTCCAGTGGGTCCAATTACAGCACATATCTAATTGATGTTGGAGCTAAATGTCTGTTCAGTCCACGAATTGGCAGGAAAAGAGAGACTTGGCGAGGTCTCCACCTGATCCGCAACCTGCATGGTCAAAATAACAATTAGCTCAGGCTCAGGCACGGTGAGTCATCCTGGCAACCCGGGGTTCGCCTCCTGCCGCTGTGTCCAAGCTGTTGTCTTGATAATATATGCAGGCACTTCTTTTCATCAGGAGAGGGCAATGTTCACAACCTAACTTAATATAATGCAATGGTTGGAAGGCATCTGTATAAGGCTCACGTTCTGATATTAATTTCTATATTCTAAGCATGGTGGGTTTTGTGAACTGTTTCCCCTTTTAACTAAATCAGTTTTGCATTGCTCTGTTTTTAATTAAATTTATTCTCTTTCCCTGGCAGCCATGGAAGCTCTGGAGGCCATGGAGAGTTCGTCGGTGTACATGTGCTTCCCGTGCTACCAGGAGTTCAACACCCTGGAAGAAGTGCTTCAGCACCAGTTGACATGCACTGCTGAGGATGAGCATCAGGAAACATCTGCGACCACCCCTGTCACTGTTCCCCTGCTGCAGAACCAGGTGAATACTCACTCATCATCTTGATTCTAGCTGGCAGACGAACCTAAGAACACCAATTTAACACCAATTCAGGTGTGGCCTGACACAAGCAGCGTGATCACATAAAAGCCTTTGAATGAGATCTGGGCTGTGACATTGAAGCGACAAATATAACTTTAGTAATAAATTCACAATGTTCTGCTACTCATCATAGCAATAGTGACCTTGATCAGAGCACTTAACATTGAGTTGTTTGCGATAATTTACTGACTGACTCATCTCAAGGGGTTGCTGCGTATTAAAATCTGATTTAGGGGCACGTTGACGTCATAAAGTCAGTCATAAAAATAACCAATAGGTGTCTTTTGCAATAGAAAGCGATAGTGTTTATTGGGGGATGAAAATTAGCTATAATATTTGCAAGTTTATTTGGTTTATGCAGAAATCTTTCTACAATCATCCTGCAATAAATCCTACACTCACGAAGGATATAGAGCAGGGGTGTCAAACTCCTTTTAATGTATGGGTCACATACAGCCCAATTTGATATCAAGTAATAAAACCAATGCGTGATAACTTGTACAGAACAAAATGTATAATAACAACTCTCTTTTTTTTGGTGAAAAGATGTACAAGAACATCCTGAAAATGTCACAAATAAGGATCAGTAAAATCCAAATCAATCAAATGTAGTCAGACTACTCACTGTCAAACTCAACAACAATATAGCATTTCATGTTGTTATCATTCAAACGCTTGTTAAGATCTCAAAATGTTTTTAAATCTCCATATATTTCCACCCCCGGTAGTAATGCTTGCATCAGCTCTGCTCCAACTAAAGTGCAAGATATTGGGACATCAGGTTAAGTTATCCCCCGCCTTACGAACCTTTTATAAATCAAACAGTTTGGCAGTGCCTTAACTGTGCACCGATATAGTTTGGTCTGATTTAGTGTTGGAGCTTTAGGGTTCAGAGGTTTAGCGTTCAGTATGTGTAGATCCTGACATTATGATGAAAGCGTTGGGCTTCTATCCACCTTCTTTTTTTTTATTGTCAATGGAAAGCATACATGACGGGGGGTCCGCGGGGTCTTAAAAAGTATTAAAAGTTGATAAATCAATTTAGCAACAATGAAGGCTATTTAAAAGTATTAAACGGCATTTTCCAAGGTATTAAATGTTGTAGCTTGTTTTCAATAAGTATATCAATGGTCCAAAGAGGTTGTATTCTACAGTCTGCCTGAATGTAATCATGGCGTAGGTGTGTAGTGTGATTCTGTGGAGTTTATTTATGGCATCCCGTTGGGTTTGACGTCATCTGAACAGGACATCGCACGCTCACTGCTTGATAGCTCGCGAAGGTCCGTTTACGCCGGTTGCTAAGCAACATCGTTATGGGGAATACAAGTTTGTGTCCAAATGGTTGGAAGATAAGGAGGAAGGACAATCAATACTGTATATAGTAGGGCTGCTCAATTAATCATATTTTAATCACGATTACGGTTATGGCTTGCAACGATTACGAAAACAACGTAATCGAAATAAAATGATTATTTTTCAATTATTATTATTACTTTTTTTTTGGTTTCTCAGTTGAATTACACTTAAAGTTCAGGGTAATCAACTGTTAAAAACATACTGTTCACATTTTTTTTCTCCAAGTCAATGAATAATCGCATTTAATAATCGCAATTACAATTATTGACCCAAATAATCGAGATTATGATTTTTGCCATAATCGAGCAGCCCTAGTATATAGTCAATGTGAGGTAAAGAGTGTCGCCAATGTAACCGGTTAAAACTCCAAGTGGCGATGAGGTCTTAAAATGTATGGAAAGGGTCTTAAAAAAAAAAAGTATTACATTTGACTTCAGGATTCCTGCATATACCCTGCAAGAGCATAAACTGGTGAATTTATACAAGACCAATATGAGATCTATCAGACCTTTTAACTTGTACCCTGATAAATTGCCTTTGGCTGCGCGTTAAGGCCTGTAGATTATTCAACAGTTTTCTAAGTACTCGAGGGCCACCTGGACCTGCTTTCTGTCTGGGGCTGCTGCAAAATAACACATTAGCACTTTGTTTATCAGAGTAATGAGTCACTAGAGAAGCAAACAGGTGTAACAGGCACACATGTGGCAGTGCTGAAAGTAAATTGATTATGAAGTGCTGGATTTTTTTTTTAATTAGGCTTTTTTATTTCAGAATTTATTTGACAGTGAATGTTTTATAGGTTTAAAACGGCTCTGTTGTAGCATATAAAGCATCTGTTTCTGAAGTCTGGCATTGCTTAAGCCCCCGTTACACTGTCCCGAAATTGACACCCGATGGACACACGAATATGGAATTGTGAATTTCGCACAAAGATGGCCCCGAACCACACACGAAGGCAACATGCAACGAAAGTAACAAAAACAATTATGTTAAAGTATTATGATACTGTACTGATATTTTCCGACTTTGTTCTTTACTTTCTCCGTCTTTATATGTAGAAGATATTAAGTTTTCTCCGTAATTTTGTCTCCATAGCAACAACAACTTCCTCGCCTTCAAAATAATATATTATATCCTTTTTAGTTTCACAGAACACAAATTGGGTTATTTACATAATATGTTTACATGATTTTGTTGTGCAATAAAACAACCAGATCGACACACGATAAAGGAAATGATCAAATTCGGCTCTGATCGTAGCAACATCGGGACATTCGTGAGGGCATCTTAAGCCATCTTTGGCATGCCAAACATTTTGCCACCGCTTCCGAAGTTGCTGCCGGAGCCTGATAAATTCCACTGGCGATCATACGATGGCTTAAGATGCCCTCACGAATGCCTTACGAAGGGCAAAATGGACACACGAAGTCAACACGAAAATGAACCTTCACGGTCCTTCGGCAATGCTTTGTGATGCCAAAGATGTGGCCACCGCTCCCGAAGTTGCTGCCGGAGCCTGAGAAACTCCACCGGCGGTCATACGATGGCTTAAGATGCCCTCACGAATGGCCCGATGTTGTTACGATCAGAGCCGAATTTGAACATTTCCTTAATCGTGTGTCCATCGGGTGTCAATTTAGGGACAGTGTGACAGGGGCTTTAATGGAGAGAAGGATTTTTGTTGGTCATATGACAGTCTTGCATGCAATATGGTAAAATATAATATAATATTTGAGGTCCAGGATGCCACATTTACATGTAATCGCACAAGTACATGATCCAAAAGTACTGAACGATTAGGTTTGTCCCTGACCCTCAGTGTGATAAATGAAGGCTATGACTCAGGATGTAAATCAGTTGCTTTCGCTCCTACAATATTTGAGAGGATTTCGTGGATTTTTTGCATCGTATTTAAATATTTTTTAGATAATATGTCCAGTTATTTTGATTAGATTTTTGATTTGATTTGATTTATTTTGAATGTGTAAACAATAATACAAACATTTACCATGATAATTATTATACAATACAACATTAAGCAGTGTCAAATTGTTATACATAAATATTACTGATTCTAAGTTATGTATAAACAAATAATCTACTTAACTACACATCCGAAAAGGGGTCTGAAGAAGGTTACACTTAATCAATCCCACCCCTTCTCCCTAAAATTATATATATATATTCTTTTCTTTTCATAAAGAAATAAATTTTTTGAAATCCATAAAAAATCCGAGCTCTATTCATTCTGATCCTGCAAAGATGCTATTTGCAGAGTTTCAAAGATGAACAATAAACGAGTTACTGCGTTTAACTTTGACATATTTCGGTGCAACTTGAAATGTTTCTTTTCTCTCAGTGTTCCCATGGCAGCCTCTGAAAGCCCTTCAGGGGTAAAAACAGCCATCGGCTCTCGTTGGTCTCCAACACGTGTCCATAAAGCACGGTGACACACATGACCGACAAATTGCTGCCTGAGTTGCCGACGGGAAGAAGAGCTTGAGAAAAACATCAGTCAGTGCCCGCCTTCCCCCTGATGAACACTCATTGTTCTGCTCTCTGCTTTTGATGAATCAGCCGGAGAAAACACTTTCAAACCGGGCTTCTTTGTGGCTTCCTTGGCCCCACGAGTTATTTCAAGCATCCTGACTTCTTAGATTATCATAATGTCAGTGTACATAATGTGACATAATGAGAATGCTTTATTTACCCCGGGGGAAATGGGGTTTTGTGACAGATGTGCCATTTTACAA
>NC_136905.1:8658363-8670863 GCF_949606895.1 Notothenia rossii
TGCAACATATAACATAAATAAGACACAAAAAGAAATAAAAATAGTGCAAAAATAATCAGAAACAAGAATAGGAAATAAAAAAGTACAAGGGAATGGTGAAGGTGACAGTGGCAAGTAAAATGCAAAAATAGGTACTGTATACATGTACACAGTACATGTAAGATCAAATAAAAAGCTAATGTATATCTAAATAATGTAAAGTGTAATAAAATACTGCACACATAAATATTTAGAATTTAAAAAAGAGATCTGGCAGGAGATACAATTTTTTCCCCTCATTCTTTTGTTGAGCGTAATGAGCCTGATTGCACTTGAAATGTTCTGTATTCACTTCATACAAATGTTTATCGTTAAAAATGATGAATTATAGTTTAGAGGATGTATGATGCAGGTTTTGACTTCTCCACTCTAAAGATATTCATAGCGTGAGAGATTGTACTTGTTTCATCCTTGTTAGAAACATATCTGTCACTTATGATTTAGCGGAGCCCATTATGGCATTTTGCCAATCCAGACGGGAAGGAAGTGGGGTTAGCGAGAGGGGGACAAACCGTGACATTGTGGTTACGTATCAGTCAGACGATGAAGACGCCAACCTTTTCTCTTTTCATTAATTGCCCGGCTCTCTGTCCATTCTCCATCTCCTTATTTCACATTTGTCTCTCTTCTTTTTTCTCTCTCCTCCTTCAGGTTGAGTGTGACCTATGTGGCCACCGCTGCATGACTCAGGAAGGCCTCGACCTCCATCGGTTATCCCACACGGGCCAGACGCCTCTCAGATGCCCGGTGAGGCCTTGCCGCCGTAGATTCACCTCCGACAGCACCCTGGAGGAGCACGTGCTGGCGCATTTCCAGGGAACGCTCGGCAAGTCCAAAAGCCGACCCCGCTACCGCTGTCAGATCTGTCTCAAGGATTTTGCATACAATTCCACCTTCAATGTTCACATGAGGACACATACTGATGAGAGGCCCTTTGAGGTAAGAGGAGTGGCTGTGTGTGTATTCCTGTCAGCCCTGTGAATCATGTTTTGTCCTTTTTTTAAACCCTGCATTCAAACTATTTAATGCCTGTATTTCAAATTGACACCCAGCACCGCCTCACCCCCCATGGACACACCCATTCATATCTGTGGCCGTTTCTCCCGCACTGGACCATGGCCATTTGTGCAGTGTGTGTCCTGCGGGTGTTTCCTCCCTCCCGTGTACCTGTGATTAATGACGGGGCTGAGTTAGGGCCTGTCAGCTCCCCTCTGCCTGTTACTATTCTGGGACTCTCTTCCCCTCTCCCTCAGTTACTCTGGTGACGAAGCAGGACATCAACTATAGACCCACCCAAACCCATCAGAGAACTGAGACTGTAGAAATTGATTTAACATTGGTGGCTTTGCTTTGAGCCATTTCTATCAGGCATGATGAGGATCGAGGTTCAAGGAGCATCGGTCCTCAAACACAATGTTATGGGGATGAATTTGAATTCAAATCAAATTTACTGTGCGTTCCTGGAGGAACACCAATATTTACTGAGTATATAAAGATCAGACTCAACGGCAAAGGTGATTTTATTAGAGTATATCTCACAGAGATATTGAAACGACAGGGATTACTGATTCAATCTGAGTGTCCCCAGTGGGGGAAAAAGCAGAGCACACAAAGTCATTCCTTTGTAAGGCTTCAGATTTAATCAAGTATCTGTTTGTAGTTCATTGTCTGCGCTCAGGTGTTGGCAAGCAGAGAGACAATCTTTTCTTTGTGATGTCCACTGTGTAGCTGATCATTCTGTCCCTTGAGGCCGGCCAATACAACAAGATTGTTCACATTTTACCAGATGTTGAAAGTGTGAGAGAGCCAGCACGTTACAACATGTCATGATAACTTCTGGCTGTCCTCGGGGTCCCACAAACACACAGCAGGATCGTAAATTAACAACATGTTTCATTTTTTCGTCCGGATGGACTCCCAAGCAGATGGGGGGGGGGGGGTGTAAAAAACACAATTAACATTCACTGCATCCGATGAAAATCTGGCAAGATAATCTTTAGAAGCATTAAAAAGTGAGGGCTTTGCTCATCATGTCAGAACGAGGGAGTCGGGCCAAAACCCTGCCTTATCCTCGTGTAATGTGGATCCTCACAATCATTTAGTTGTTTAACTGAATATTAACACATTTTTCTCATAATCAATTCATTTATGAGTTTTTTTAGGCAAAATCTAAATACATGCTTGTTTTCTATGAGAGTAAACTGAATATATTTGGGCTTTGGGATGTTTGGAGGACAGAAGAGGATGTTGAGGACAGATCACCTTGACTCTAGGGCATTATAACGCACATTTCAAAAAATAATTTCTGATGTTTTATCGACCGAAACGCTCATTGATTCATTGTCTGAAAATAATAGGCAGATTAATCGACAATGAAAAGAGTTTTAGTTGCAGTGTAAGACTCTTTTGTCTTTTTTATTGCTTTCTATCTCCCCCCTTTTCCCCCAAATCTCTCTCTCTGCTCTCCTCTACCCCTGCAAGAAGTGCTGCATCTGCAGAAAAATATTAGTCTCCAGAAATATGAATTATAGTACACTTTTGTGCATTGGCACTGAACATAACTGTACTTTCCTGCCACCTTCTTACATTCTCTATATTTCTTCTCTTCCCCATCCAGTGCGCCACATGTGGGAAGCGTTTCCGGCAGCTGCCCCACCTCCAGGACCACGAGCGCATCCACAGCGGCCTGCGGCCTTTCTGCTGCTGGATTTGTGGAAAGAGCTTCAGCGTGGCGGCGCGGCTCACAGAGCACGCCCGCACCCACAGCGGGGAGAAGCCCTACCCCTGTCCCCACTGCCCCGCCGCTTTCCGCTCGCGCTCCAACCTGGATAAACACATCCGGCTGCACGGAGACCTGCCTTTGGAGAGCGCTGAGGAGGCGGCACAAGCAGCTGAGGCCGCCCACGTCCAGAAGGTCCTGGAAGGGGCCAAGGTATGTGTTAGAAAAACATCACTCGTCACCGGCTTGATCTTAAATATCAGGAGACGTGTATTTATAATACCGGTTCATAGCAGTATTCTGGCCTTAGTTCAGATTAGCTAAGGCCTGCTTAAGCAATAAACATGACAGTCATATTTCTATCTCCCTAGGGGCTGTGTCATCACGTTTAATCGTAGGACCATAGCTATCGTATATAAAACACAGTGTCACTGGATGAATGTGAAGTATTTTGTTAGAGGATGAAAGCGTAATTAAGGAGTGACTTTGATGGTTATTGGACTCAGGATGAATTCATTTGGATTCCCGCTGTATGAAGAAATTAAAGGAAGGCGCAAGTCGAAAAAATTTACAAAGGGATTAAACTGTTTAAAACACATGCTCAAAGTAAGCCGGATTTTGCCGATGTGTTTCTGTGGATTCAAAAGTCATAAATAATCTACAAAATGGAGGAGACCGATCTGATCGGAGCAACTGTGACAAATAATCCAACTGAAACCGGCATGGACAATGACTGTTTTAAAAATGCGCTTATCCAGAAAAGCCTGGTTTGGACACTTTACGGGCAGAAGAAACATTTCTATTAAAGAAAGAATTATACATTTCTGTCTTTTTATGCCTTTAATACTAACTTGAATTGTTATTCAAATTAATTAATCAATTATTTTTTATATTTTATTGTAATGTAGAGACAAGGCTTTTAGTGACAATAATGTATTGCTTTACAATTATATGTAAAAAAAAATTCTAAATATGATATTTGGCCTCAAATCATCTGAGGCCTGGCGCCCCCTCTGCGATATTTGGCGTCCCCCCAAGGGGGGCGCGCCCCCCAGGTTGGGAACCACTGATCCATGTAATCATACACCTGGTTACGTACACAGTTACAGTTGGGCCTCTGTTATCATGTGCTACTCTGATATAGAAAGACATTCAGTATTTCCCCATGTATATGTTTTATATTTGATTTTGTTGCATCGACTCAGTTGTCTCGTGTCGTACCTGTCAGAGAGAAACCATTGTTTGTTTTGTTTTATTTTTTGTTGTCATACGTTTTACCTCCTTGTGTCTGTTGGCCTGGTCAGATGTTATGTTTCGCTGTGTTGTATGAAAAGTGCTATATAAATAAAGCTTTATTATTATTATTATTAAGGTGCTGTCCTCGCTGGCCTCCACGGGGGACCTCGATTCTGGCTCAGTGCAGACCATCTACGTGCTGCAGGGCGACGGAGGCACAGAGACCGTCATGATCCCCTCCGATCAGTTCGGCAACATAGACGGCAGCTCGCAAGTCGTCATCCTGCCCTCCTCTGTGCTGGGAGGGCAGGGCATCAACGTTCCCACCATCACCATGGACGGAAACGAAATCACCATGGTGGAGACGAGCCAGTCGGAGCAGCACGCCATCGAGTTCATCGTGGAGGAAACGGTGTAATCGAGACATTAAATATTATTTTCAGTAGAGGAAAGGCTGAAAGATTAATCGACTGTCGAGTTAAAAGTTTGAGTTATTACCATAAATGTATAGTTTGATTGTTTGACTGTGTAGCAAAACTATTTTACAGCTTGAGAGGAACATCTAATAACATTGTTCAAACAGTGTAAAAAAAATGAATCAAAAGTCATACACAGATGAAACCTTAAGTACCTTAAGTTAATATTTCAAACTGATTGGAAAACAGGTCATAAAATTGGCCCCTCGATTATAAACGGACATCGGAGACCCCTTTTTTATTAGGGGAAGACAAGTGGTGTTAGCCCGTGAAATGTCTATTGCTTTCTTTATAATAAAACGCTTCCACTTTCACACTTGTAAGCATCAATCAATCTATAAGGTAGATGACACCGGGGCATTGCCCTCATCCTGTCAGATGGGATGGACTTTATAGGTCCTGCTGTAAATTGCCACTTCTGCCTTTTGACAAACATTACGAGGTCCTTTACTGAGACCAGTCACTGTACAGCTTTTCAAACCACTCAGTTTCTCTCTGTCACACTTAACTCACGAAAAGGTAGAACGAAGTGCTGTTGTTTGTATAGATCAATCGTAATGTTCCAATAATTTGTAGGACATTGTGTTATTGATTGCATTTGCCTTGTAATTACACACAATGATAACAGGGAGATGGCAAGATGTACGATGCTTTAGCTGAAATACAGCGTTAAGCAGTGGCAAGTAGTGCAATGAAATCATCCAGCACTTGCTGTAAAGTTATCAAAAATAATGATCCTATTTGTGTCTAAATGGGAAGAGGCATAATGATATAAGTTTTGCCAGCGCTGCACTAGCCCATTATACGATTCTAAAGCGCAGTTTACGGCTGTCTCCTACCCAGTGATTGCTGACAGGGGGGTTTGAAGCCACACACGCACGCAGAGGCACTCAGTCTTAGTTTGTTTTCATGTCATGGAGGGAGAAATGCTGATGATTGTGATTGGTACTGAAATGGGAGAAATGGCAGAATATCTGCAGAGTGAGAGGCATATTGGGAAATAGAGGACACCACAGGAGCGAAAAGAGAAGCCGGTGCCAAGAATTGAGATGCTCCTCAACGCTCAGCCTGAGAGAGTCAACAGGCAGCCAGTCGAGAAATTCATGCTATTTCCACCCTTCCTAGAAAACCTTGAGAGGTAATATTCTGGTAGAGTGCCGTTTATCATACCTGCTGCCTATCGTTGAAAATGAAAACACTCTATATAGCCTATATATATACACACACACACACACACACACACACACACACACACACACACACACACGTGTAATGAAATTGTGGATGCTGAAGGTGAAATCATGAGACTTGTATGCTCTAGGGATGCTGCCTCACTGAAGTGTAATGCTCTTTTTGCCGTACAGACGCCACTGTATGTTCATTACTTTGCTCAGATTTGACATTGTGGTTTCATTTTTTCACTTCTTGTTCTGGGATCCGGGCCGTTTCTCAATGTCGAGTAAAGCTGTTCCAGAGCCACTATTTCAAGCATGCTGCGTCATCGAGTGGCGCCGAAGGACGGTTTAAATGCCCAGCATACATATGCTACCAAGCAAGCCTCCTCGACATTGAGAAATGGCCACAGTTTAACTTATGGACCTTGGTGTGATTTTAACATAACATTATGATGTCAGGACTTGGCTGACATGTCCTATCTGGTTTCCCTTGTTATGTGTAACCAAAGTGGTTGACATTTTCAAAGAAATGCAGCTGTGAAGTGCACATATAGTAATATAACAGTAGTCAAGGAAACGGCAGTTTTATTATAGAAATGTCCTTTGACTGATACTTTTTAAAAATTATTTCAAGGACCCCTCAGTTACCAGAAAATATGTTTAGCTGTTAAATGTTTAACTGAATAGCTTCTCTATTTTGCATTTCGCTGATGAAAATTCACACAAACCAATATGCAAATAAATGATTCATAATCATGCATGTATAAAGCTGAGAGGAATATAAACTACTGTGTATGCTTGCATGTGCATAGTTTCTACAATTATGTATGTAAATTATTCATGGCATTTGTAGGCAGTGAAAAGAGTTTTCTTTTTAAGCTTTTAATACAACCAAATGAAATAGACAATTATGCAGATTCACAGGCCGTTAAATAACCAACAGATTTAGAAGTGTCCTTATTACAAATGAAAACAGGAGAAACAAGCACACATGATGTAGCTGCCCTCACCCTGGGCAACCCTTTGATTCACACCTCTTTTTATAACACAATCACTAAAAATACCCAAGTGACCCTCAAGAGAGAAATGTGCGTATTCAGCTCTCACCTCAGTAAACTCGCTGACATCACCGCGTGCCTGGCAGGTGGAGGACACCGTTTCTCAGGCTCATTTGACACCTCCAGGTAAGAGGAAATTATAGTATATGAAGGTGTTGCATGTTGCTTTGAATTTTGAGTGTGGCAATATTTGAAGTTTACTTTCTGTAGTCAGCCAGAGGAGGAAGAATTACTCAGATCTTGTACTTGTAAGTAAAAGTATAAGTTCCAGAGTGTATGAATACTCTGTTACAAGTAAAAATCTCGCTTAGTTATTCACTAAAAGTACAAAAGTACTATCATCAAAATATACTTAAAGTACCAAAAAAGTAATCATTATGCAGACTGGCCCTTTTCAGAATTATAAATTATGTGAAGCTAATTTGTATTCCTTTTTACAGTTCAAGGTAGCTTGTGGATATACTCCAGGTGTAACAAAAGTCTTATTTAAATGTTGAATATATTACACATCATTAATCCAAGTCTGCAGAGAAACTAAAGATATTAAATGCAGTGGAGAAAAAGTACACTATTTGCCTGAGTATTAGTGTGGCAGAAGTACAAAGTAGACACAATTGTACAGTACTTTACTCAACTCAAGTAGCCTACTGTAGTTAAGTGCAATTTTTCCACTGGGTGGAGGACACCGTTTCTCATGCTCATTTGACAACTCCAGGTAAGACAACAATTGTAGGATATGAAGTTAATATCGAGTCTGTAAATATTTGAAGTTTCTTTCTGTAGTCAATGAGAACTTTTACAAATGTTCAGTTGGAAGGAAAATTGACGTTTCAATGGTTCAGCATTAGCTTAACTACTTTTATCTAGCCTATATTTCAACGACTTATCAATTTCGGCCATATGCCCAGAACTTTTGTCAAAGCAAATTCGACCTATTAACATTACATTCAATTATTATTAACATTTTACCTTTACTTTTAGCTGTTCAACTCTGTATGCGAATATTACTTTTAGCTAGCGTTAGCTTTTTCTAGCTAACTAGTTTACTTCGGGTCATCTCTATGTTCCAAGGTTCCTATATTGTTGAATTGAACTAACGTTGAAAGAGATCTGCAGAGGTGGGAGAAGTACTCAGATGATCTTGTACTTAAGTAAAAGTAGAAGTACTTTTAAGACTTTAAGAATACTCAGTTACAAGTAAAAGTCCTGCTATTCTTGTTACTCAAGTAAAAGTAGAAAAATACTTAAAGTACCAAAAGTTAAAGTGCAGATTGGCCGGTTTTTAGAGTTATGAATTATGTGTTTTTATTATAATGATTGATCATTAAAGTGTTATCAAAGCTGGTAAAGGTACAGCTAGTTTTAATGACTTTGTATACTGCAGGGTCGCTTGTGAATTTACTCCAGGTAGAACTCAAGTCTTATTTTAGTGTTGATTGTATTCCACATCATTAAACCAAATCTGCAAAGTAACTAAAGGTATTAAATACTTGTAGTAAAAGTATACCTCTGAATTGTAGTGAAGATAGAAATGTACTTAGTTCAAATTCAAGGCAAAGATTTCGATCAGGTTTCAATGTGTTTTTAACACCGGGACGATGTTAGCTGCAGGGTGATGCCTGTCAACATCTTGCCCCTTGGAAACATGCATTGAACATGTGACTGAGGGAAAAACCTTACAGAGAACATCAAATCTTTAATGTGTTAAAAGGATATTGAGCGGGAGAACTGCACCCGGGGAACATATGCTCCCTATTTACTCAAGTGCTGTACTTAAGTAGTACATTTTTATATGCTTGAGCACTTCCATTTTATGTTACTTTACACTTCTACTCCACTACATTCAAGTCAAATATTTAACTATTTTTTCATTTGTTTCTTTTAAAAGGTATACTAGTACCAATACCAATTATGAAATTAAGTAGAACATATATATCATTATCGGTAAAGCTACCCAGCCGTATAAAGAAATAAAAAACCAGCCCCACCTCTTCTTAACTGCTGCATTATTCAAGTTCTTTAAGTATAAGCTTATAATCCAGTAAGGAAAGCTATATTCGTATGATATGGGACGGGCAATATACTGTATAATGAGTATTTTAACTTCTGGTACTTTATTACATTCTAATGCTTACACTTGTATTTGAGTAAGATTTTTATTGCTGGAGTATTTTAACACGAGTATTTATCTTTTTCTACTTTTTTTATAAATGTATACATTATATTTGAAGGTTATCTTTTTTTTTTGCTATATTTTTACCTCTTATTTGTGACTTTAAGCAACATGTGTTAGCTTCTTTGCTTAACATTTTTTTTACAAACTCTTAAAACAAAATGTGATGTTCCCGCTTTACTGTTCGGTTGAATAATCCTTTCTATTTCCTCACATGAGTTGATCTTGCTAATTCTCACACATTTAACCGACCCCTTGCAACTGTAGAAATAACCCACAGGGTGCTAGGATCAATGCTTGAATATAAATAGTCTATCTTCTCTTAAAAGTTGATTTAAAAACACCAATAAAGTGTTAGTACATTTGGAGAGGGCAGACCTACTCCAAGGCCATTTCTGTAAATAATGTAATTTAAAATTAATGCATGTATCAGTAATTCAGATCCACTCCAACATGTATTGGGTTCTTCCCTCTAACCAGGTTTTATGAAAATGGAGGCAGTAGTTCTTATACTATGTTATCAAAAACACTAACAAATCATACTGAAATAAATAACCCTCTTGGAAGTAATGAGTAAATACTTCTGTATTCTGAGCACTTTTGGTTCCTGTTAAATATAAATTGAGTCTTTTTCAGTTTGCAATATGGTCTTTTTGTACAAGCTCTCCTGCAGTGTTATCATCATCTGGCTGAAGGACGCGCTGCAAATGTGCAAAACTAGGCTCCAAAATGCTGGAGGTATAATATAGTAAATCATTATAATCCTACAGGGAACTTCAATACAGTCTTTGTTAACACACAAACCACTGAGTCCCCTGAGAAGCATTAAAGTCATTCTTTGTTGATGGCATTTTTATTGAAATCTTGGCAAGTTTAAGATGCTGGGCACAGCTTTGTTTCCAAGGTAACATATGAAAATCCGCTTTCTTTTTAAATATTAATTGCAGGTTAACTGTGTTATTCTTTTAAGTGACATATGTGTTATGTCTTTAAGTGCTGTCTAAAACTCTTAATGGATTGATTGAGGTGTTCATATGCTCGAAGGATTTCTTTTGCCCTTAGCATTGAATGCAAATAATTTCCCAGTTTGATGTGATGGAGGGGGAAATGTATGTAATCTAGCCACTTCAAATAATAACAAAGGGAACACTGCCATGTTTCTAAGAAATGCATTATGAAAAACACAGCAAAGCTATCTTGTACCCACTAAAGGTCACCAGTGGAAATCCCATATGCTAAAGGAGAAGTAAAATATCATAAATCCTGTTAAGGTCAATGCACTGAATGTACAATTTGTCCCTGCAACATAAATAATATAGTTTTTATTCACAGGAACAAATACATGTTTTATTAAATTATATCTGTACACTACGGGGATGTTCATGCAGATTCTCAAATTACCATGGTGACCTCTGCTTGACGGTGTTACATACATTATGATATTTAAATGTTTTTTATTGAGCTAAAGAAGATTTACCTTTCAGTATGTTGTGTTTTCTAATGGCCATTTATAAGAAAGATTGATACAATTACATTAATGAATATAAAAAGATAGAAAACAGATTGTTTAAAATATATAGGACTGTACTTTGAGATTGGACACGTATAAGAAAATGAGCAAATGAAATAGAGAAAGCCACATTGTTTTTGATGATTAAATACATATTGAAAAAGATCAAATAAAAGCAAACAGGTTGTGTAGTATATGATGGTTGAAAAAAAATGGTTAATGCATTATTATTTATATTTAGTGCGAATGCTGTTTTCTTATTTCACCAAATACTTTTGCCGTCGAATAACTTCAGCCTACTTTCAGCTACAGAAATCATTCAAATATCAAAAATATTCAGCCTTTTCAGCACATGATGGGAAACTTTCAACTTTTTCAAAATATTTTATAGTTTTCAAAATATTCAGCTTTTTAAACTATTTTCTTAACATGTAACTCAATGGGAGGAACCTTTAAATCCTCTTTTAACTATGCCGTGCGCCAAATGCTACTTCTTCCTCATACTTTCAGCTAGAGACTTCATTCCAACTTTAAAATGATCACAAGACATTCAGCTATAAAACGTATTCTTCAGAATTTTGATGTTTTTTACACATTTTGAGATATTTAACTTAGTTTGGAGCTTAGTAAACAGGCCTTCTTCAGATTTTAACATTAGTGTGTTATGCAGCTCGTTAAGGCTTAGAGTGCGTGATGTCACAGCTAGAGTGAAGGAGAGCTTGAGATTCGCTTTACATTTTTCTTTTTAAACTGCCATAATTCCCAAACCCTACACTCCTGGGACATAATTGTATGCTTGAATTTGAGGAAAACCTCTCTTACGTTGAAAAAAAAAAAAAGAATTAAGCAAAATAATTAAACAAAATGCCTCTTGAGAGCATGAAGTGAAAAAAACGTTCAACCTGTCTCCATTAAGGCCCATTGAAAATACAGCCTGATCTATCCTCAGAGCTGCACACCTTTAGTAAATCTACCAAAAATGCCACATTATTGACCCGAATGTGCACAAAAAGCACACTTCAGACGCTCAGGGTCCTTGACATGCTTCACGCGTTGACATTTTACCGAAAGCAGCTACCGTTTTTAAACTATAGTTTGAAATGTAAGAGGCTTATTTCTCATTCAGAACAATGGAAAGGCTCTCATTTCACAGCACATCTCCATGGAAACCTTTGATCTCTGGGCTCACGTACACAGGTGTTTGATAACGTCGTCACCATGGTAACCTTCTGCTGCTTTTCAAAGCGTTCAAAGCGTTTTTACTTTCTTTTCTCTTCTTAATACACATTCATTCACTACTACTTTTAATATCTAACTCCTTCAGCCTACTTTCTAGCTACATAAACCATTCAACTATTAACCTATTCAGCTATTTCAGAACATTGAGGCTATACATGTCGTTGTTTATACCTTTTTTAAACCTTTTCTTTTAAATATTAAGCTTCTTCACTATTTTTCCTACTCCTCTAGTTTAACATTTCACTTTCAAGTTTTCAACAAAGTTATTGCAATGCATTTGAGCTGTAACAACTTTGATTCAAATCATTTCACTTTCTGCATTTCCCTACTAAATTCAGCAACACACTATCTTGTTTTTTTGTGTGCTACAAGCAGCTACAGAGACCATTCAGTTAATAAAATATTCAGCTTTTTCTGCATTTTCAGCTAAATTCAGCAACAAATGTACACAGTTTACAGCATTCACATGCATTTTCAGCAGGAAATGCATTTTCTAGTTACCTTAGGGCACAAACTCAAGGCCCGGGGGCCAAATCAGGCCCAATCCTTGGTGGATTTAATTTCGGCCCGCAGGATAATTTCTAATTACTATTAAATCTGGCCCGCCGGTATATTGCACGCACACCTTCACTCCATCCTGAGGGTCTCCTCAGCTCAGAGCCCAAACATTGATCAACTTGCACCCAAGATGAGATGCCAAGTATCTGCTTGAACTAGCATCACAGAGCAGCAACCTGAGTTTAATGGATGTTTCCTTCTGGACTTTCTCTCTTGAGACAACAGGGCATGTTTGGTTTGTTCTTTGAGGGGAATAGTTTTTTTGAAGCTGTTGTTGGCCTGTGGGAAAATGTAATCATAAGAAATGACTCTGCAGA
>NC_136905.1:8673363-8680863 GCF_949606895.1 Notothenia rossii
GAACTTCTGGCGTGACATGGCTGCAGCCTAATCGGCTCAAACATGAGTGAGTAATAGGTGCTCCAGCACTGTCCGCCCATTGGACAAAGACATCTTGAGAGGCACATTATTTTATGAGATGCAAAGTGAATAGGTGAAAACATGATGAAGCATTGGGTGAAGGGGGGGGCAGTTTGAGACCAAAGTGGAGGAGACAGCTCAGCATTGTCACATACTATATTTGCTCTCTTGTTTGATTAGGGGACAGCTTAGCGGACGAACCGGAGTTGATGTACCCAGAGGCTTAAATCAGAGGGTATTAGTCAATAAGGCAGGCACAAATAGGCCCTTTATAATGTGTCACTGTGTGGGTTTAAGATTATTGTTTGGACAGAAGCAATGTCGATTAATTAGTAAATGACACATGGCATATTTAGTTGTCAATTTTAAATCTCGTAACGGAACCTCTCTTTTGAAAATCTTAACTTAGAAATATCACTATAGGGCAGCACAGTGTTGTCACTAGCAATTAAGGAGCCACCTCATGCTAAGAGTGACAAAATCAATGATTCAACAAACTGTGGTGGGTTTAATAGCCTTGGAGAACATAAAATGCTAAGAGAGCATCGGGACTGCAAGGTTAGGAAACAGATCTATATTGAAACGGAGACTCGGACTGACCAGCGTAACAGAGAGGAACAGGGTCTCCTCGTTAGGGGATGAGGCAGCGTGGCGTGATAGAAGTGGGATATGGGAGTTAGGCGGTGACATCATATGTGAGCGCGGCCTCTCCGGAGACTGCTGTCTGCTGGCAGTGGGCTCGCGCTGTTGTGAGGAGGATGTCAGCTAGGGCTGCTCCATTATGGCAAAAATCATAATCTCAATTATTTGGGTCAATAATTGATATCACGATTATTAAAAACGATTTACTTTGAAAACATCAATTTATTGGAACATTTGAACATTATGTTTTTAATCGTTGATTACCCTGAACTTTAAGTATAATTCAACTGAATTAAAAAAAAAAAAAAAGTAATACAAAAAAAGAAAAGAAAAAAAAGTAATAATAATTTTCGTAACCGTTGCAAGCCATAATCGTAATTGCGATTAAAATACGATTAACTTAGCAGCCCTAATGTCAGCTCCATTCAACGGAGCCCCACGTGAAGTGACAGAGAGAGGATTTGCAGCAATGTGTCAGGGCACAGTATGTGTGCATGTGTACGTCTAGAAATGGAGGAAACATTTGAATCATTTGTGAAATATACTCACTGTGTCTTCCTAGAGTTTGGCATTACAATGATATTAATATGCAAACAGCATTTACAGTTCTTTAAAGGTGATATATTAATATATATTGTATACAGATGTCAAACTGTATGATAGATCTATACAAAATATATAATTTTTAAGAATAACTTGTTTTGTACTTCTTTAATTGTAGTCTTATGGGCGCATGGTAGGCGAGGTGTTGGTGATGACCATAACACGCAACACGCTTGCATGTCATTTCTCATTTCTGTCTCTCACATCATTTCCTGTCATCTCCCGAGAACCGAAATGACCCCAAAACAAGCTTCATTTTTCTAGTAACAACGGCTGTAAAAACATCTTTTCATTTCCATCTGAAACCTGGTTCAGTCGAACTGCATAAAATTGAACAAAATGTTAATTAAATTGGCTTAATTGCCATGGCATTATGGATCACACATGTTACTAAAGCCAAAGAGTCATATATAAACAAAAGAAAATATATTGTAATTAGTTCAATGAAATGATAGAAATGGGGAAAAATATATTTCTTACTTTTCTACTGCAGTAACTTATTTCCCTGCCAGTTCTCCATGCTGTCTTTTCCCAGAAGAGGTTGAATCTTTAGGGAGGAAGTATTGGAAGTATGTTCCGTTTGAATTTGAGTGCAAAATCTACTATTTTGGACAACTTTTCTGTGCTACTGTACAGAATTGTACAGTACTTGAGTAAATAGACTTGGTACCAACCCCCCACTGTGAGCGCCTGCGTATGTTTGATCTAACCTCCTGCTCTGATTTATGTCTGTGTGTGTTTACCTCCACTTTGTGTTCGTGCATATCACTGACATAATATCAATATGTGCCTCAGAATGTCTGCCAAAGTGTGTGTTTACATCTGATCCTCCCGTGTGTGGGTGTGTGTAAATGTTTGTGCGTGTAGATTTATATGTGTGTGTGTGTGTGTCAGTGCATCATGTGTGTCATAGGATATGAGGCGAGTCGCGTGGTGCTGTGATAGTGTTTGTCACCCTGAGCATGTAGCCATGTCAAACTCTGTCAGGGTAGTTTACCCTGGCTAGGGATGTAACACATCCCTATGATTACTCTCTCTGTTGGCCTGTGTGTGTGTGTGTGTGTGTGTGTGTGTGTGTGTGTGTGTGTGTGTGTGTGTGTGTGTGTGTGTGTGTGTGTGTGTGTGTGTGCGCGTGCGTGCGTGCGTGCGTGCGTGCGTGCGTGCGTGCGTGTGTGCGTGTGTGTGTGTGTGTTTCAGATGTGTGTTTCAGATGTGTGTGTCTTTCTCCTTTCATGGTTACTTTTTAGCTTTTCCACTTATTCCAAATACTTATCGCAGAGACTGACAGAGAGAAGAGAGAGCGGGTGAGTTGATATTCATCTTTGAGAAAAAATACCTAGGAGAGAATGAGTGGGTGTTGGGATGAAGAAGGGAGGGAGGGGAGAGAGTGGGAGGGTGTAGGGAGAGAGAGAGAGAGAGGGAGAGCTGATTAGATTGGAGAAAGCCAAGGAGGTACGAGTATACTATTGAGCAAGGGGAGAGACAGAGAGGAGAGAGGCAGAGGGGAGGGTGACTAAGTGAATGCAGTTTGCCGTTGCGTGTCGCCGAATCACAGCGAAGTAAACAGGCAGGCGTACGGATTGGACCTGAATCAACAAATGGATACAGAAACACTGGATGTACACTGCACACGAGGAGACAATAAGGGAGGACGGAGAGTCTGCCTTCATTTGCTTTTATCTCTGCATCAGACACCGCTGCGAGGAGCCCACGGGGAGGCAAAGGGAAAATAGCGGACAACTCATTTCTCTCTAACACCCTTTGGACGCCGTGGAGCTGTGAGCCAGAGAAGAGTCGACTGTGGGACTTGACGGGATTGAATATATGCCCTGTAAGTAGTTGCATAGGCTGTAAATATCAGTGTGTGTGTGTGTGTGTTATGCCTCTGGCTTGTGC
This sequence comes from Notothenia rossii, assembly GCF_949606895.1. Taxonomy (NCBI): domain Eukaryota; kingdom Metazoa; phylum Chordata; class Actinopteri; order Perciformes; family Nototheniidae; genus Notothenia; species Notothenia rossii. The sequence continues at coordinate 8,676,565 of NC_136905.1, forward strand.
ACTGCCTCTGATTTGTCATGAAGAAATTGGAAATAAGAAGAAAGGAATGCCAATGCAGTTGTGCTGCAATGTCTCTTCACTGAACTGCCCTCTTTCTTCTTTTCATTTAAACAACTACGCCGGACTTGACTGTGTGCTTTTTCCTCCACAGTGCCGGTGAGTGAGTGTGTGTGTGTGTGAGCTGATATTAGCAGCCCCATTGGTATTCAGTGGAGGGAGCTCCAGGATCTCGCTGCGCCTTTCCCCAGGATGGGATCACAGAGCGGGGATTGTGCTCGCCGGGGGAGAGTCTGCTGAAATGGGTGAGTGTCCGTCCTCTCGACCTTCTTTACCTCTTTCTCTTTCACCTCTAATTTCCCTGTTTCATGTTTAGTACGTCCACGGCATTTTCACCTCTGATGTGATTCTCTCTCACCCACTGTCCGACCAACCTTACCCCCCCCCACCTGTTTCCCTCCATCCCTCCTTCTGTCCTCTTTTCATCCAGCATCCATCTCTCCTCATCTATCTCCCCCCCCCCCCATCGAGACATTAACAGGCCCGTCCAGTTTGATGGATTTGGATCAAATCTGAAAAGCTCACTTCAATGTGTTGCTTCTCCCCCCCCCCCCATTCCCCTCTTTGCTTCTCTCTCTCTTCCCCTCTTCGGCTGTGTCACCCATCCCCCCCCCCTCCTCGCCTCCACCCCTCTCTCGGTCTCTTCAAGCTCCTCTCCACATTCTGTTTGAATTCAGACACACCAAATACGTTTGAGTCTCTTTCCTGAGTGGAGACGGGTGTGTGTGTGTGTGTGTGTGTGTGTTTGTGTGTGATTGCTATTTCTGTGTTTGTGTCAATCATTTTGATAGCTTTTCATCGTGTGTGTGTGTGTGTGTGTGTGTGTGTGTGTGTGTGTGTGTGTGTGTGTGTGTGTGTGTGTGTGTGTGTGTGTGTGTGTGTGTGTGTGTGTGTGTGTGTGATACAATGCAGAGAAGGCATAGGTGTGTGGGATTGATGAAACAGAAGGTTATGAAGCAGATCAATGTGTTTAATTGCTTCAGGCATGACAGCTGTCACATGAACATGCAATGCAGACACACAGAGACACACACTGTTTCTCGTTTCACACACACACCTTGTATTTGCACTCCTTGCTGATCTACCTTCTGCACACCAATTCACACCTCCCTACATGTGGCTGTGGGACACACAAACAGACACTGACACCACACACACACACACACACACACACACACACACACACACACACACACACACACACACACACACACACACACACACACACACACACACACACACACACACACACACACACACACACACACATGGTATCATCCTAAATGGTCCTAGGAGGATTTGGGTGTCACAGTAGGGTCACATCTATCCATTCAGCAGTATTGATTGGAGCTGATACACAGAGTGGCCTCTAATGTTTCATTTTAAATGGACCATCACCTCAGTAGTCTCTGAAAAAAGGCAGAAGTCACTAAACCCATTTAATGATTTTGGTATGCTCTGTTGAAAGAGATGAAGTCACTGCACGGCTCAGAGTTTTCCTCCATGTTTCCATGTATGCTTTCTCTGTGCTGTTGTGAATTCAGGAGGCTTTCATCATTAGCTTGTGAGCTGTGGCTTTCTGGATTGAAAGTTTTAAATGACGCTTCGATATAATCAACAGGTCCGAACTGTTGCATAGTAACAGGCAAGACTACCTGTTGTGTTGTTAGAACTTGACATCCTGCTGCGTTTTTTCTTATTCAAGCAATCTATCCAAAAAAAGAAGGTTTGATTTATAAGAGAATGAAAAGAAAAGGAATCTCAACAGGCACCCAAGAAGTCTGTCTAAGCTCAAGCCAACATTAGTTTTGCCATCTGTCATCTGCATGCTCACCTCTCTGCCTGGAACATTGTTAGTTTGAAGGGATGTAAGAACATGTCTTGGCACAATATAAAGGCGCACAAAGGTGACTATTTGCATTGTGGAGATGAGTTATTATCAAAGTGTTAACTAAATCAAACCGACTCCCAGAAGACACTGATCTATTTTTAAATTCATTAAATAAGACAGAGCAAGATCAAATTCCAACATTAGGAAGACTCAAAGGATGCCTGAAGATGGTACAATTTCAAAACATGTCCTGGTGTGACTTCAACATCTAAAATATGTATGAAATGGAGGCCCTTGTCAGCTATGCATTTGTATTCTTCTGTTCATTTATATGTAGAATAACTTTTATCGAAACAGAGGAGCTCTGCAACTTATCCACGTGATGTATTTATTTGCATTTGCTATAAAACGTATAAGAAAGAGTAGGAATAGTAGAACTTTAAAGCACCCGTGATCCCTTTATCATGTCTAGAACCAACGATATGACTACCGTTTGATCCGTTTGAGAGTCAAAGGGATAACTATCTATACAAAGTAGGGCTGCTCGATTATGGAAAAAAATCATAATCTCGATTATTTGGGTCAATAATTGATATCACGATTATTAAAAACGATTATCCATTTACTTTGAAAACATCAATTTATTGGAGACATTTTTTGAACAGTATGTTTTTAACAGTTGATTACCCTGAACTTTAAGTATAACTCAACTGAAAAGCCCAAAAAAATAAAAAAATAAAATTAATAATAAAAAAAATAAAATCGTTATATTTCGATGACATTGTCTTCGTAATCGTTGCAAGCCATAATCGTAACTGCAATTAAAATACGATTAATTGAGCAGCCCTAATACGAAGGCTATGACATCTTCATGTTTATGTTGAACACAATTAAAACTGATATGTATTTTGTTTTCACGTTGACCCATACAGCCTTTCCTAAAATGCGTGGCTGAGACAACTGTTTTGCTTATTTGTGGTGCCTCCGTTTCCTCTCCTCTAAACACAAGCTAGTGTTGCTATGCTGCTGTTTACAAAGTTTGCAAACAGCCGTATCTATTTGCATCGTTTTTCACCAGATATGCAGTTCAATCGGAAATGCTTCCTCCAATTACCTCCGAGATGGTGTCGTGATTATCCGTTCAGCAGAGCTTTCATGTCTCTCATTTCCCTTTCATTCAGCAAAAGGAGCACCAACAGCTCACTGAGGGCAGCAGGCCATGCAGTGCAGCGGAGGGACAGTGTTTTAGGAACACTTGCCAACAAGCCACATCCTGTTGTACTTCTACACCTCAGAATTTGAAATGTCTCTCCACATCCTCACATATCAAATATTTTCACAAATTCGACTGCTACTGTGAATTTTGAATAGAAATGACACCATGCTGTCTTCACCGTCAAGTATAACTAGGTCTATCTGAACAATGCTTTAAACCTGGACTGCAGTGCTCCAGCTGCCTGAGGCACATTCAACAGTCAGAGGCTCCTTTTCCGACCTTTGGTGTGCTCCATCGCATGCATCTTGGATACTGTGGAGTGTGCTGGACTGCTAACTTGGAATTGAAGGAAAAAGATAAATGATTGAATGAAAGCAGGCTAGCTGTAGATTTTAAGATTGGATACAGGGGAGTAGAAGAGAGATGTGACGGATCAGAGTGTTTGAAGATGAGCTTGTTTATGAGAGAGTGAAAGGATCAGATCATAGAGTGAGTGGAGAGGAGAGGAGGAAGGAGCAAACAAGCAGCAAAGTCGGAGGAAGAGTGACAAGGACGGAATAGACAGCAGGACGACAGGCAGGGTGGAGTGTGACGAGGAGGAGAATGACGTACGTGATAAGGCAGAGTGACACAAATGTCACCATGCTAACCTTTCATGCACTCTTGCTCTCTCTCCTCTCTACTTTGCCCTCTTTTCCTTCCCTTCCAGATCTAAAGCCCTGCAGAGATGGACACCAAATGGGCATCGTGGAAGCCAACATCCACCCTCCAGCGACGAGCTTACCACATCTAACCTTCTCCTACGTCTCCAGCCATCAGCTCGAACCATCCCAGCGAGGACTGAACCTGCAGATTTAAACTCCTACAATTCAGCGTGAGATACCAGAAGCTGTCTACAGGAGCAAAGCAGTGCGTGACAAGCCTCAGAGGAGCCGACTTACAACAAAACAGCCAACCTGTCGAGCAAATACGATTGAGCTTCTTGAACTTCTCCTGAAATGAATTAAGTTGCAGTGATGCTTGAGCAATGGCATGGAGCTTTCCGACATGTCCGGATTTATCGCCCGGATATCCTGTCGAGATTACGACACTTTTGTGCACACCTCAGTGCAGGGCCCCTTTTTCAGATTGGCTTGTGGGCAAAAGCGAGTAATTGAAAATCCCCCCTTGAGAGGTTCTCTGCTCTGATTTGTTG
>NC_136905.1:8683363-8713363 GCF_949606895.1 Notothenia rossii
AAAGAAAACGAGAGAGAGAGAGAGAGAGACATTTGGGAGATTGAAGAACAAGAGTAGAAGGAGAAATAGAGAGGAGACTATGACACAGAAAGCAACAGAGAGGAGGACACATGGAGGAGGGAGGGTGAGAAACAGAGAGAGAAAAAGGGAGTCTAGAGGGGCCGCGGAGCAGGAAAAGACCTCTGCTCCATGGGAACACTCTGATGGGTTTAGCGAGGCCCCGCTTTGTTCACACTGTTGGTCAGCCTCTCAGAATTAAGATTACTAAATAATACGATTACTGCGGCTGCACACTGATAACACGCTGCTGCCGATCCCCTTTGTCACTGTCAGAAAAGCCAGAGAAGAGAGCAGGACAGGCATATGATGGCATCAAAGGCCTGACAGTACTGAGTACATTACACTGTCACAAGGCCCTTTGCTTCACAACATGGCTTCTCTGCTTGCAGCGGAGTGAAAGAGGAAAGACATGATGTGACTTTTAATATGACAAGTGGCCATAAACAGAATGGCGCTGAGGAAAAAAAATAACTTCTCTTCAAACTGATGGATCTTGTCATCATACATTTTACTCACCTTATCTTTTCTCACGTCGTTAACTCTGTCAGCTCCCAAAAATGCGGGTCAAAACCGCTGTATGTTACCTGATTGCACATGTGTAAACATAAACCACGGCTATCCCGGTGGGATGTCTGCTCCTTATCTCGATGTTTTACACCACATCCTCTGCGTGGGCTATTTGTTTCATGTTTCCACGCTTGACAGCTTTGACACCGATTCCTGCCAAGTTGACCTTGCAGTTTAAAGTGTAATAAAAGCTGAATTCCCAGGCTGTGTAGCACATCGATACGTGTTTCTTCTGGTAGCTGATAAACGGTCTCACACCCCTCTGGAGAGGGGAAAAACTGGCAGGCAGCAGAAGCCGCTGTCCAGTCCGGCTCAGTGGAAGTAAAGTACAAGCGTCTGAAACCTCCTGCTTCCAGAGTAGTGAGCTAATGCCAGGGTTCGGCTCTGACCCCCTCCTATGAGAGAGGAAGCTTCTCCACTCTTCTCTCAGCAGGAGCAACCATTAGCCTGCAGAGCTAAAGATTAGCTTGGGACAGGAGATAGAAGATGCATTAAGTATGTGATGGTATAGTACAAGAGTGAAAAATAACAAACTAGAGCAGAGGGCGGGGGGGGGGGGGGGTTGGCACAAAACAAAATCGATGAAATATGACAGACAGCAAAAACATGTAGCTTAAAATAAGCCCCAAAGCACAGCAAGTTGGCAACCATTAAGTTCCTCTTCTGTTGCCGTGCAGCACATTTGTCATCCAGTAGAGGTTTCATGTTCATGTCATGAAGTGTCTTTGCTTCAGTGACATCATATGAACTTTGACCCGAGGCCTTCCCTACAGTCACAAAATAACTGAATGAGTCAGTGATAAGAACCAGCGCAGCTCCAGTCAAGAAGCATCCGTGTTGAACCACAGGCACTCTGCTCAGCAGGCGCAGCCATGCAGAAGCAGAAAGGCAACATGGAGATGATGTGCCAAATTACCAGTTATGTTTTTCACTCATTCACGTTCCCCCCGTTTGAAGTGCTTTTCACAACAGCAAACACTGTGTTTGAACAGTATGCTCCCATCGTTTCACTCAGCTTGGTGTAAATGATGCACACGGTTCATAAGAGAATCTTTCGTGTTGGTTTCATCCCATCGCCCCGTTTGTTACCCGTTCCTCTCAGATCAATGATCCCATCATCCCTCAGGATTTCATTCTGTAATCGCTGGTGTCGATTTTTATTTGTTTTTCAAATAGAAAATATCGTTCCTTGATTATTCTCCTCTTACTTGTTAAGGCATAACATAACACATTTCGACATTGTCTGCATTATTAAACATGTTACAGTTCTTTGTTGGGAACAGCTGCTTCCTCTGCAAAGGTGGTAAGCAGCTGTTATTTTGTTAACTGTGCTATAGAGAACCGTCTTCTCCCTGCTCTTCTAGTGTTATCTCAGGAATAGATCATTGTTACACTGTCATCAACGCTGAATCCAATATTCTCTGTGACTTGCTTCTGCTGCCGTGCCCCATGATGCCTCTTGCGTGGTCGTTCACCCCTGAAGTGTCGCAGAGAGCACCTGCTCCAAAGAGAGCCAGGCTAATTTGGGATTTGAGATCTCTTCAAACGCGGAGCAGCACTTCAGTTTCATGTGCCTTCAATCCGCCACCGCTTGACCACCAGCGCGAGGCACTGCAGCCTGCACTAAACCTTTGCTCCTCATTGCCTAATGGAGCACACAAGATGGCCCTGTTTGCTTAGCTGTTTGTCCACTCCTGCTTGCTACAGGCTAGCTAGCCTTAGGGCAGGGGTGTCAAACTTTCATCGCGGGCCACTTTCGCAAAAAGGATGCACTCAAAGGGCCGGTTGTAACTATATAAATATATAATAATATATATATATAAAATAATGTATTATATTACATTATTGCCTCTGAATTGGATTATTATCGGATAGGATAATAACTTAGTAACTACCTACGTCTGAAAGCAGAAGTCCAGGGCAAATAATTGCAAGTCTCTTCAGTGCGCATGTCACAAAACAAGATGCATTGTGGGACATGTAGTTTATGGGCAACCTGCTTCTGTCAAGTGGCATGTAACCGTATAATAAACGTATTATAATATTCTTTGCAAGCTCTTGCGGGGCCACATCAAATGAAGTCGCGGGCCGGATTTGGCCCCCGGGCCTTGAGTTTGAGACCCCTGCCTTAGGGGGAAAGGATTGAGTGTGTGTATGAGTTTGTGTGTGAGGAGGATGACAAGAGATGGACATTAGCACACACATGCCCTTTCCATAATGCGTTCCCGGCTGGGCTGTTTGGATGGCCATAAAGTGAATGCCACTAATGGCCTCTCAGTTAATGGAGTCATTAAGATTGGATTGCAAGAAGATAAAAGCAATGTGTATAATGTGTGTGAAGCGGGTGGAAGTGTTATCATTTGTACAGTATATGTGTATTGTTACTGTAAACGCTTTGTTTAAGCCTTTTCCTACTTATTTAGCGCTTCAGTAGAAACACCCAGCACAACTGAAAGCAGGCAGTGACACCGCTGCATTAGCATTAGTAGAAAAGGTCAGTATTCTGTCAGTGTAATTGTAATCCGGTCTGAGGCTCAGGTGATCAGTCCTCACGGCTCAGATATTCACAGCATTAGTGTTGCACCGCTGCCTTGTGAGAGTGCATGTGACATAGGCTGAAAGGCTTCATTTGAGGTCATCTCAGGACATACCCCCGAGAGGATATGGCAAGGCCTGGGAAAGGCATTCTGGGTAGTGTTGCGTGTTGTTTTTCATGGTGGCATGACTGCTCATTAAGTCTATGTCAATTTCTTGATTCCCACCAGAGGGTTGGCCATGTCACTGTGCTCATCATGTTTTAAAGATTCAGCTGCGGTCCAGCATGCCTCATTCACTCTTTGCAGTCAATGAAAGGCAGCCTTCAATTCACCACGAGGGAAATCTACTTTGTTGGCAGAATTCAAATGTCCTCAAATGGTAAGATGATTAGAATATAATAAACTCTTCATGACTAGCCTAGACCAACTGTTTGATTGCTAAACTTGATGGATATTCACAATGTTATTATTAACTTGGCAGAGTAAAATATAGTTACTTTTCATACACATATTTCCCACTCGCAAATCCTCACAGGTGTTTATCCGTCAAATGGTGTCAGTCTGTGTATCAGAAGATTAGAAAATAACATTCAGAGCGCATCTTTTAATCTAATCACTTACTAAGCAGGCTAAGCCCGTAGCAGGAAAAGTGAGTCACAGCAGGGGGAAGTCATTCTGCAATCACTGATCAAACCTGCCTGCAGACCCCCGAGGACACCAGAGGGGGTCAACCTGCAAAATAAGGAACAACTGATTAAAATTCATTGTTTTTTTATGTCAAGATCACATAGTGAGGGCCTTTCATATTGTTGGAGTGATTTTCGCGATCAAATATTTCATTATTAAAAGTTTTTTGAGAGCATTTTTTTTAAAGATGTCCCCCCAAAAAATCATAGTTAGACAAAGTTATTGCAGTAGTAAGGCATTGTCTTTTATTACAATGTGAGCTGACGCAGTTTTGAACTGCTTATCCACTTTTGTACAATCCTACATAATTGCTTCTGTGTGAAAAAAATGTTCAAAAGTCATCCAGGCAACGGCATTGTCAGCCTTGGTCTACTGAATCTATTTTACATTTTAATTCTACACCGTGGCACCAGTCTGCCTGACGGTGTAATAATGGCCCTCATCATGATATCTACAGGTGTCTCTTTGCACTGAGGATGATCATTAATATACGTAGGACTCTGTTAGACTCTACATCACTTCAACCTCTAACAGTATCATTAGAACCGTCACAAGCCATTTTTCCTTTAACTGACTAGGACGAAAGATGTGTTTTTAAAATGTAGTTCAATCAGAAGACACTTATTTTATTTAAAGAAACATTTATTGTCATTGCATTAAACCACATGTGTCAAACTCAAGGCCCGGGGGCCAAATCAGGCCCGTGGTGAATTTAATTTCGGCCCGCAGGATACTTTCTAATTCCTATTAGATCTGGCCCGCCGGTATATTGCACGCACACCTTCACTCCATCCTGAGGGTCTCCTCAGCTCAGAGCCCCAACATTGATCAACTTGCACCCAAGATGAGATGCCAAGTATCTGCTTGAACTAGCATCACAGAGCAGCAACCTGAGTTTAATGGATGTTTCCTTCTGCACTTTGTTTCTTGAGACAACAGGGCAGGTTTGGTTTGTTCTTTGAGGGAAATCGTTTTGAAGCTGTTGTTAGCCTGTGGGAAAATGTAATCATAAGAAATGACTCTGCAGATAGAGCCATAAGAAATGAATGCAACTGATTATTTAATGTTGTTTTTATAGGCAATCATTTAAGCTTTGTTAGTTCCAGGTTCCATTTCAATAAGTTCTGCAATAAATATTGAACCAGTCCGGCCCTCGACTAGTACCCATTTTTTTTATTTTGTCCCACTGTGTATTTGAGTTTGACACCCCTGCATTAGATGATATACATTTTAAGTCTTTGGCAATTAGACCCCAATCGTGAAATCAAATATCTTAAAGAGAAGATGCAGACTTAGTAGAATAGGAAACCCACCCTCCACATCTAAAGACTGGTGGTGATTTCTCTCAGTGATTGTGATGTTAAATGTTTGTTGTTTGTTTTTCATGTATTGTGTCTTGACATTTGTCTATGTTGATGTTGAACATGGAGCTGCTGTGATGCAAGTCAAATTTCAGACTTGATCTGATCAATAAAGTATTATCGTATGTCGTATTATCGTATCGTGATGTTCAAACCTGGATTTGATGAGGATATGGGATGAGGAGGATGCTGAAGATCTGCATTTCAAGGAGTGGATTTCTAATAAGCTCAACCTGGCCACTGGATATGATGACAGGAGGAGCATTGGGGGGAAGACGGGACCCAGCATTAACACCTGAAATGACAGCTGACTGCAGGACAGAAGAGAATAGATAATGAGCGTGATGATTGGCTCTTGGCGATCGTGGCAACATATAATTGAATATGAGGAGCCCGTTGACAGCTGAATAGATTTAGCTGAGGAGTGAATGGATGTGAAGCTAGTCTTCATGACTGAACCTGCGCTTTAGCTTCATTTGACGACGACCACCTATGTTGTGTTTAGAAGTGAGGTGAAGCAAAGTCGTGGACGTACCGAACATAAGTTTGGTGTTTAGTATTTCTAAACAAAAGAAAGTGTAGGCCTTAAAGTCTGTAATGAAAGGGAGCCTATTTTGGTGTTTTTCCCTTTCTTGTTGTTTGTTATATTACATGTTACTTGTTAGACGCTTTTATCCAAAGCAACTAACATACTCAATACTGTGGACAATCCCCACAGGAGCAATTTGGGGTGAAGTGTCTCAGGGACACAACAACATGCTGACTGCAGTGGGGTTTGAACCTGTTCTCCTCTGATCCGAACACCAACGCTCTATCCACTGCGCCACACGCCTCCTTATTTAGGTTTTTGTGTAAATGGTCTGCAAAGGATAAAATCCTGAAGTTCCCTCCAGAGGGAGTTTCTCTCCCAAACACTTCCCCCCTGCTTGAAACGCCAAGTTTGGACTACTTTGTTTACTTCTGTAACATAATGACATCACTATGTGCTGAGCTTCATAACACTTGAGCTTCTATTGGCTAGCGCTCCTACACATTGTACGTGATAGGCTAAGGGCCGGGGCATCTCTAAGCTGTTGACCAATCATAACAGAGTCTGCCAGCGAACCAATCAGATCAGACTGGGCTCTGGTTAGGTCTGCTCGATTATGGCAAAAATCATAATCACGATTATTTGGGTCAATAATTGATATCACGATTATTAAAAACGGTTATCCATGTACTTTGAAAACATCCATTTATTCAAAAACAAATGTGAACAGTATGTTTTTTACACTTTATTACCCTGAACTTTAAGTATAATTCAACTGAAAACGTTTTATTTCGATTACGTTGTTTTCGTAATCGTTGCAAGCCAAGATCGAGATTAAAATACGATTAATTGCATGTGACGGTAGTAGAGGAACTAAATGCAAATATAAAAATGTAGATAAGCCTAATACGGCTCCTTTAAGAATAAAACATCAAATGGACTTCAGTCTCACCTACATCAAATATAAAGCAAAGCCTCTTCTCTTCTAGAAGATCATTAAAGCTGCATGCAACTATTAATAATAGTGATAATTGAACATAACAGAGATCTGCGGCTTTTTGTTCGATGCGTCTTCACATAGGTTGTTTCTCAGTAGTCATTTCTGCAAGACGCTGTTCATAATTTAGTTCTGAACCAAGCATCAATAGCCCGTCTCCGCCTAGAGATAAGGAACACTTTGTGCTGTCATGAATTTTACACTGTAATCAGTTTGGTAGATAGCAAATAAATTAATCATAAGAAATATAGATTTCACTTCATTAGTCCAGGGGTTCCCGTCTCATTTCATTACTGATTTTCATCTCGACTTGATATATCTAGAGAACATGACACAGCGTTTTTCCTGGAAAACTATACATAAATGTAGATATCACTCTAGGATGTTAATGAGATCAACCGGCTGAGAGCTTTAATTTCTCGTATCATAATCCAAAAAAACATGTTTTTCTGCCTGGATTTAAAACCTGAAAAGATGCATTATGCTCCGTTCAACAAAATGGTCATTCAATTAGCGGTGTGTTGTGACCTATTGGGGACTTTTATCTCTTCAATTAGTTAGCCACCCAGGTTTTTCACAGCAAGCGTTAATGAAAACTTTAAACGAGCTCCAAAAGTGCAGCCTACTAATTTATAGCGCAATAATCCAAGGCAGGTTTATTCGTAACCTTTCAACAACAAGGCATTTCAAAGTGCTTTACATAGGGCATCAAAACAAGAGCAAAAACACACAGAAGGCTCTCCAAAAAAGACACAACATGATTTGCTGTTGATATACTAAATCAAATAGAAGATAAAAGGCAGTAGACTGCGACAAATGAAACTGCGGAATAAAAATTACCGCGTGGCTTTATTGCAACGCAAGATATGAACAACGGAAGTTTTAAGAAATAATTTAAAAGAACTGAGAGTTGGATCAGATCTTAGACTTTCTGCAAGTTTGTGATGCATAAAAACAGCCTCTTCATGTTTTGACTAGTTTCTAATGTATTTTGGCCCGAAACACTTCAGTGCTTTATGAACCATGCGTTTAATGCGTTCTAGAAATACAGTTTGACTCCCTCCTATAGGACCTTTTAGAGACAGCATCGTTGTAATAGAGGAGACTATTTGTACTGAAGATAAAAACATGGGCAATCTTTTCTAAATCCGGTTGGGACAGAAGTCTGTTCACTTTTGATATTTTCTTAGGAAGTAGGTGGCAGATTTTCTATTTGTATTTATGTAGATTTTGAGTATTTTACCGTTAGAGAGTACAGGTTAGCGCATTTCTTAAATAATTATTCCTTGGGTCCAAAGACAATTCAAACACTGCTTGTATGTAAATAGCTTTGTGTGTTGTTGTCATATTTATGGTATGATATTGTGTTGTTTTCCATATTCTGCTTTAGTGGCAGCATGTAGATATTGAACTTAAACGATACAGGGTGTAGCATGGCAAGCAGAATTTAACTAAGAAGTATCATATTGAAAAGGGAAATATTTCTTTCTTGTTGAACTGGAAAAAATAGTACGCTAGCTTTGCTCATCATAAGAATGGCTGCAATGTTATCTTGCATTTAGTGTGTTTAATACATACTATGCCATCTCTGCTTCTTAAATATAGACTAGAGACACATTTTAACCCGTGTCTCATTGTTTCCACAACACTTGTATTTTTGAATTGTGAGTGAAGAGCCTGTAATCTACTCCAAAAAATATTAACACGCGAGTCGGTTCCAGCTCTGCTGCGTCCAAACAGCGATGCAGCAGCTGATTATGGGCTCCTGCCTGATTTTAAACGGCTGAATATTTAATGGCTAAATGAAACACGATACTCCAAATGGACTCATATCATGGCATGATAACTGAGTAAAAATAATAACAACAGACATAATTCATTAACTCAATGGTGGTTTAATGAGCTTTGAATTACCACCGACGTGTGGAGGAGCTGGAAAATACGGCAGGATTTTTATTAAATTGAGGCTACGATGACAACCCCCCAGCGCTGCCCCCCTACTGCAACCACATATACAAAAATGTCAGGAAATAGTACGATATTATCTGCAACATTGCTTTTTCGGTGTGTCACCTTCAGATGAAGTCAGATGTAAAATGCGTATGATGTAAATTCCGACGCACAGGGAAGGAAGTGTTGACTGTAATTAAGCTCATATGGAGGTGAGCGTGACATTATGTAAAATTGCTGCGCCAAAGCAAAGTAAGTCTTTAAACGGTTTGACATCCTCTTGGGGGCGATGTTTTTCTGCTTCACTCAAGCTAGACAATAGCAGAACATCATCCAAGAGGCTCAGATAAACTTAAAATATGTTGTTGTCAACGCCAGAGATGGGGTCGTTACTTTACTCGTTTCTGTACTCGTTACTTTACATTACTTTTGCGTTACTCAGCAACAGCATATAGCCAAAACGTAAAACTTAGGCCTACATGTGCACACATAACAATTACTATTGCAATAAGGAAGACATAACACAAGTTAATAATGGTGACAATTCTAGTTTTTGCTGCTTGTTCGCAGTCGGCACTCACTCAAGATCATCACTGTGGGTGGGTTCGGGGGTCTTTAGCTACTAGCTTCGTGTTAGCATGTTGCTCTGCAGGTGCTTGGAGAGGTTTGATGTTGTTGTGTTTGCAGCAGTGCACCTTACCGTCACATTCCTGTCTTTTCTTCTGACAAATTTAAAATAATGGGCATACCTGGTCCACCCCTCGAAAGTTATAGCTGTTGATGTCTCTGTCTCAGTCTGCAGCTCAACCTCTGTGACAGCTGCATGTGGACAAGTCGCGCAAATGTTACGAAAATATAAACCTGCGGCGGAAATCCCTCTAGTGACTTGAAATATTTAAAATGTTTAAAGTTAGACCTATCACATTTACCAATCTTATCTACCCCTGGAACTAGCTAAACTATTTATAAATGTTTATTATTTACTGTCGTGTCGGGTCATTCATTCACTGGATCAGTGAATGAACACAGACGGGCAGTCAGGAGAGAGAGAGAGAGAGAGAGAAATAATAATGTAGTAACTACTAGTCTAGTCTCTCAAAAGGATAATCTTTATAACAGTAACGCGTTACATTACTCCGTTACTGACAAATGTAATATTATTACACCCAACTTTGGTCGCCACTCGAGTGTTACTTCATGTAATCCTCAGCGTTGTTTGACCAGTCTTTATTTCAAGTCCTCCTGAGCTGTTCTCTAGCTCAGGAATCAAAGTCTAAAGCTCGAGTAATTTATCTCGGGCTTTCCTCTGAATCTCCAAGTGCTGCTGTGATTTTTCACTTTCATCGAACCCAGAAATGTTGTAGTCCCATAAAAATAAAAAGCTTATAGTGTGCATACACACAAGGAGATGACGATGAGCTTGTTGTTTTGCATGTGTGAGCATAGGCATACTGTACTTAATATATGGACATTTGATTTAGCCTGTGTGTGTAGGCTACCATGCTGTTTAACATAAATGTTCCATAGGCATCTTTTCCATCTGTGTGAGCTTCTGTCTGTGTGAGAGATCTGTCAGGAGCCGTATTGTGTCGCCCGTGTGTGTTTTTATAATTCCTGTGAATTTGATTTATAATGAATCCTGTGGGGGGGCTTCATGTGTGCGTTCTGCCGTGTTCGTGATCAATGTATTGTGTTACTATCATGCTGAGAGGCACAAACGATTTCAGATTGCTCGAGAGACAGTCTTTGATCTGAAGGTAAAACAGGCGGAGAGAGCAGATCCACACAGGTGATACCAGTCTATTAGCACCTGCAGTCTGCCTCAGCTTTTTGTGCACTGGATGGCAGTGACCTATAATGGGATTGCATTATTATAGGAAGAGTAATGCACCTAGTCATGCGGCATGCCAGGTGACGAGGCATAACGTTTTTGACCGTGCTCATGGCTGTGTCCATCTCAGAACCCAATTTAAGGTTCTAGTTTCCACACATAGAGCTGTCCATGGCCAAGCCCCCGCCTATATTAACGACCTTATCCACGCTTACAGGACAACCCGGGCCCTGAGGTCCTCCGAGCAAGGCCTCTTAAGGGTGCCCCGAACCAGGTTAAAAACTAAGGGGGACTGTGCCTTTGAGGCGGTGGCCCCAAGGCTATGGAATGAACTCCCCCAGAAAGTGAGAGCCTCTGGGTGTTTCTCAATGTCGAGGACGCTTCCTTGGTAGGACATGTGTTCCGAGTCACTTCCTTCAGAAGCTAGGCAAGAATCCTTCCTCGCATTCGGAAAAACGAAGAGTGGAACAGGCGAGCAAGTGTACAGGTGTGCGTCAGATTAGAGGCCCTGCCTTACATTTTCCGCCACAGATTTTGGGAAATTGGTCCGTCCGCAAAGCATTGTGGGGATTTTAAGACCGCGGAGGATACACATGTGCAGCCTCGAAATTTCTCGCTACGAAGGACGCTGGGCTCGGTAGAATTCCAAGGAGCCTGGAAATTGGAACAGTCCTTCGGCGGAACTCGATGACATAGCATCCTTGAAGTAGTGGCTCTGGAGCATCCTTCCTTGACATTGAGAAACACCCTCTGTCTCAGTGGAGATTTTGAAGAGGCAGCTAAAGACTCACCTTTTCCAACAGGCTTTTGGGGCGTCGGAGGAGGTGAGTTTGTAGCTGTCCTAATTTGGTGTTTTATCCTATATTTTACTCGCTGTGTTTTATGCCTTTTATTCTACATTTTATAGTTTTATTTTGTATTGTGTACTGTCTGTAAAGCACTTTGTACATCCATGTTGAGAAGGGTGCTATATAAATAAAGTTTTACTTACTTACTTACTTACATGGCATCTGCAGGTAGCTTAGCGGTAGCTTAGCTTTTGTTAGGCTACCTAACTGGGTCTTTGATTATTACATGGATGTTACATGGATGCAGAAAACGTTGCTAATGTGTAGGCAATAAATCAAACAGAAAACAGCAAAGGTAAACGTCTGGACATTGTAATTGATTGTTGCATTATTTATCCCATACCTGCTGCATACGTCAGCAACATTTATCAACATAGCAGCATCACCCCAACAAAAAGACGCTGCAAAAATAATTTAAGAAAGTTAAAGGATTACTCAGGAACATATTGTGTGTCTTACTTTAAAGTTGTGAGATTAACATTGTTAAGCTTTGGGTAGCTGTTTGTGGATTTGGAATAGATTGGAGGTATTATATATCAGATGTTTTATTGACTTGATTTTCTTTAATGTCATCAAACAATCATCTCTAATCTTTATCAACCTACATACAGTACAGTGTAATTGTATATATTATGTATTACTTGATTTAGAAACCACACTGATGGGGAGTAAACCAAAGCAGTAAAGCCAAAACAATGAGATAAAACATGCTCATACGCTCTTTTGAGCTGAGGAGAAGTGCAGAGTTTGGTGATAATGAAAATGTTCTCTTTCCCTTGACATACGGCAGATTTAACGGTACAGTTAGGAATAATCTGCATAATAATGAAGACAAAGAAGTTGGTCTTTTAATTCACGTATATCCTGGTGAAAATCCAGATAGATCCCAGATAGCTGATTAGCCGCCTTATGTTTCCCCAGTGAAGATTCATTGTTTACCCGACAATGTCAGACCTTTGCCTACACTGACAAATGAGGACAAAACGTACCAATATAATTTCACTGCCTGAAGATTTGTGTAACCCCAGCCCCTGATATCACCATTTTCCAATTTCGCCAACCAGTCTCAATGGGACATAATCAGTCGCAAGCGGTTTGCCGGTGGCACTTCCCTGTGATATCCTGTCCACGATAATAACAACGGCACCTCATAAGGGGATAACCCGCCCTATTGCTCAATGGATTTACATAGAGCAGGTAATCATTGTGACCGCAGGCTATCTTTGACTGATGGTGTGTGTCAACACATGCAGCCTTTGTTTTCATTCGGCAATCATGCCTTACGAGCCCACGCTGCAGCGAGATCAATGTACAGTTCGGAGGTCTGAATGTGTGTGTGGTACCTGTGGTCCATCATCTTTGTTGCTGCCATGCATTCATCTCACTCAGTGTGGCTGTGAAACATAGGACTCTTTCCCAAAGGACCGTTCCATTACAACAGAAACCTGATTTACTCCACCAGGGCTTTGATATTAAAACACTGTCGTGCAATAATAGGTTAAAGAGAAAACCCAAATTCAGAAATATGCTAATGAATGGTAGTGTGTGTGTGTACAACCGTGTCCTCCGAGGCTTCTGTAGTGAGGGGATGTTGGAGGCAGGGGGGAGGAAGTGTGGGGGGATGAGAGGAGATAGGAAGCGATAGCTCAGCAGAAAGGTGTAAAGTCCTCCAGCAGCTAGTTAATCTGCAAGGTTTAGTTGTGGCTGGTTTTCTTCGGGCTCTCATGGAGGAAGGCAGAAGTTCTTTTGGGCTCACCTTTCAAGGCGCTCGGGCCACAGCCACAGGGGGGAACCCAAACACATCGATTAGCCGTCAGTAAGGGAGGAAAGGGGGGGGCGGGGGCAGACGTTCTCCCACCCTATCCTCCCCTCTCTCTCCACCTCGTCCTGCTTTCTCACGGGAACGTACAATTGCAGCGGAGGGAAAATTGAGGATGGAAGGAAAACAATCAAAAGTGACACGAGAGAAAAATGAGGAGAGTGTGTTGAGCGAGAACAATTGACAAAAAAGAAAGACAGGAATCAAAAAAACACGCAAGCCCTGAACAGCCGTGTTTTGTTTTGCTCTGATCAGAAGCCAAAATCTCAGAGCAAACTGGTGTGTGTGTGTGTGTGTGTGTGTGTGTGTGTGTGTGTGTGTGTGTGTGTGTGTGTGTGTGTGTGTGTGTGTGTGTGTGTGTGTGTGTGTGTGTGTGTGTGTGTGTGTGTGTGTGTGTGTGTGTGTGTGTGTGTGTGTGCACGGCAGCTGCTGTGTTTATCTGTATGAAAGCTCTACGGTAAATAAAGCTAGAGTTCTGGCAGGGAGACAGGTGCAGCAGGCTGGGCCAAAGGAGAGCTACTGTAACTCAGGAAGAGAGGAAGGGTGAGAGGAGGAGAGCAACTCGCATGAAAGTGCCAACCGGACAATCTTTGAAGTGGCACATATTGGCATATCATGAATAAACATGATCAGTGTTTTCTTTGGAGCGAGGCACAGCTCAAGGTGTGAGGCTCATTAGAGACCAAGAGGCCATGTGGATGGAAATAACTGTGGCTGAGATCATTTAATGCATCGGGAAGTGCTGCGAGTTTATCCGCTGGTATTTATCATTTTTTACCCTCGTCGTTGGGTAATCGTGCATGCACTGATGAAAAAGAATGGAGTCCCTAATTACAAAGAAAATCCCAGAAAGCCAGAGTGCACCATGTAGACATGAAACATCTGAGATCATATAACCTACACCAATTATGTTGTCGACTGCTTAATGATACTATTTTGTCAGTTTGTTTATTAAGCTAAACATTAACCTCTACAGATTCATTGTCATGTCTCTTTCTCAGGATAGGTATTCAATTTTTACCGGAAACAAAGTGATGATAATATCTATTACCGTTGATAATCAACGCGTAAATTACACATGTCTCCCTCCTCTTCCCCCCCCAATAATAACTCATCTATAGGCACTTGAAATATTAACTCAGTGCTCCCCCAAGGCTGAACATATGAACCAGCACATACTGTATACGCCCGGGCAGCCGTGGTGTGATTAGAAACCCTGCCTGGTGAACTGCTAATACTCTCAGTGCAGTTTGATAACCTCCAGTCTGGCAGGCTTCTGGTTATGAATAACCCACCAACCCTCCCCCTCATAACTCAGGATGAAAAACACACTTCCAGCTGACTTTCCTTCAATGTTGAATGCTGTGCGCTGTAAGTTGTTTTTCTTGCTAACTGAATACATGTCACAACATATAGGGTTCATCTAAAAGCATTAGGGGAATCAGTAACAGCCCTTAAGTCTTTCTGAGGCGGATCTGTGCAAAGATTAAGCAACATCGTTTAAAGGGAGACGGGAGGGGAAATGTGTTTTGGTTTTATAGGCGTGTGACAGCTCCTCCATAATAGTGAGCTAATCCTTTTTATACAGTGTGTGTCTGTCTCCTCTTTCCAACACACATCCAAACACGTACACAAATGCGGTGAAAGAAGAATTCAAATGCTTTTCTTAAGTAAAAGTAGTAATACGAAAGTTTGATTATACTTTGATTTAAGTAAGAGACCTTTAATTAAAATAGCAAACTTCGGTAAAGTATGTATGCAAATACTGGATTTAAATTATGAATATATTATTTCCTTCATAGCTTTAATGTTGCAGCTAATTCCTGATACTATGAATAAGTTATTAGTTTAATTAAATTGCCATTATTACCAATCAAAATCTGCAATAAAACTTGTTATCTTGTCAAATAAATGTAGTAGACCAAGAAGTACAATATTTATTTCCGAAATGTATTGTAGTACAAGTATATCAAATTAACTAATTATGGAAACACTCTGGTTAATCACCTCAAAGTTGTACTGTCCTTGAAGAAATGTACATAGCTACATTCTACTGCTGACTACACACGAACAAACACACACACACACACACACACACACACACACACACACACACACACACACACACACACACACACACACACTAAACACATAAACACAACAGGACATAAACACACATCGCAGCAGTCTTGGCTGAGCTGATGAACGAGAGATCTTTGAACTGTTAATAATTTCTCGTCGTGTTTCATCATTTCAACTTGACATCTGTCAAAACTGCTCAGGCCATCGTGGCCAAATAAATGTCTGCGAAGACCCTGGCCAGAAACTATTACCCCGGTCATGCTTGCGGCTAAGGTGCTAAAGGAAAATGTGTACGGCCATTCCTGGCACGGCACTACAAGCTCTTTAGACACCGAATTGACTCATAAGTGCTAATGACAGGTGTCCGATTGCGTTTGGTTTGCGGTGTGCAAACACAGCCAAACTCCTGCCATCGCTAGCGTCAAGCTCTACGCTGTTCAAATATTCTGTAGCATGAGGTACCTTATCTTTTGCGGCGCACTTGTTCAACTCATTAAAAATTAATTGATATGTGACATTTGATATCCATTGTTGAATCACTTTAATGACATTGATGTGACAGACTCAATTTAGCCAGTTAGGCCACATCAGAGTAAGAAGTCATTTCGTCCTTCCCGTCATTATCTTCCTCATCACACCCTCTCATTGCACACACCAATTAAAACGGATTAACCTCCCATCCAGTTTGCCCCTTTCTGCCACCAAATTGTTGTGTCATTTGTTGAGCATCACGACGGCTGCCCCGGCTCACTCTTTGTTTTCCTCTCTCACGGGCTGTCGAAAGTAATAATTGTGTTTCTTGCGGTGTGATAATGCGGGGCTCTCTGTTCCGTTCGGGTCCGTATTGAAGTCTCGCCGCTGTCCCTCTGCAATGGCTGTCTCCTTTTGTATCTGAGAAGCTGATGCTATCTCCCTCCCCCAGGGAATTTCCTCCCCTATTGCTCACTTTCTCAACTTTCAATATTTCCTCTCCGGCTTCACTATTTCCTCCCGGTATCTCGTCTTCGCCGCTACATTTCCTCCATCTTGCTTCCTCTCCATACTCTCCTGCCTTGTTCTTTTTTTCTTCTCTGTCACACTCTTATCTGTCCACTTCGATCGCTCTCTTCTGTCTCACTTTGCTCTGTATCCAAAAGACCCTTTGCATGTCTCTGGCCAGGAAGCATCCGAGTGTAACCCGCTAAATTGGAATGTAATGGTGAGGCAACACACACACGCATGAGGAACTCTTGAGTTAATGGACAATTTACCTCACCTCATTGTTATAGCCCTTACATTCATTAAGCTCCCTCAGCCTTGCTTTATCTTTCTCTCTCCTTTAGTCCTTCGTTCTGTGCTATCTTTCTCTGCCCGTGTTGCCTTTCGTTGGCATTTCTTTTCATTGTGTCCGACCTGTGTGTTTCCTGTGGCTCTGGTGTTTGCCTTTTCCCTTTCCCGCTCTCTTTCCCCCTCCGGCTCGAGCTGCCTGGTTCCTGCAGCCCGCTGGAGTAAATGGTAAAATAATGGCAACAGCCAGCCATAAATCAACCCAATTGAAAAACATCACTATTACAGTATAGTCTCTTTCTCTGCCTCATCTGTTCCTCTCTGTGACCTTCACCTTTGTTCCACGAGGGAACGAGGGAGGGTAAGGACGACTGCTGGCAATTGTTGTGGGGGAAAACAATGGCTTCCAGAGAAGGTGAAGGGAAAATAAATTGTGTGTGTTCAGTTGTTTACTTCGGAAAATGTGATCCAGTCTCTAAGCTGTGACTGGTGTGTGGTGTGTGCTCTGCCCTGACCACGAGCTCAGAGGAGAAGCCTCATGCAGAAGGAAGAATATCCTTGTGTCAGCACTTCTGCAATCCGTGTGTGTGTGTGTGTGTGTGTGTGTGTGTGTGTGTGTGTGTGTGTGTGTGTGTGTGTGTGTGTGTGTGTGTGTGTGTGTGTGTGTGTGTGTGTGTGTGTGTGTGTGTGTGTGTGTGTGTGTGTGTGTGTACACGTATGCATTACAGGCTTAAGGGGGGGAAGAGAAAAAATGCGTCACAGTGTGAAAGAAAGCGCATAATGGCAAAAAGAAAGAAAGGAGTGATAGTGAGAGATAATCACGGTGGTGATACATTTGCAACAGTGATGGAGAGTGACGTGATGCATTAAATATAAAATGACATACATATTTTAGACGCACACGTCTTCTATCTATAATCATTCCTGAATGCAAATGCAATGACACACACACACAGCCACACACACACACACACACACACACACAGCCACACACACATACACACACACAAACACACACACACACACACACACACATACACACATACACACATATTTAGTTACAGCAGCTGATTGCAGGCAACTGTGCGTTGTTCAATCTTTATTGGACCAATAAAATAGGAGCCGGCGTCAGTCAGCATGTCTGGGTTTGGTTGCTGTGGTGACGCTTGCAAAGGTCCAAAGCAGAAAGCAGTGATGGAGGAAGCTTTAAGATGTGTTACTTAAACAATAGCATAAATAACAGACAACATGGTTATATCATGATAAAATATAAAGATATGTAAGATATCAAATTCACGTTTCATCTTACTTACATTTTCAGTTGCTATTTGTTCACCAAATATATCTAAAAATATCTTCTGAGATTATTCATTTTACTCTAAATTATATGTTGGTGAATCGGTCACTCGCAGCGGTAAAATACTACCTTTTGAAAAGCAAATTGAACGTTCACTTAGCGTCCCCCCACTGCTACTCCGTCAAGCTGTCAAAGCCACCCTTGAGAAATATGATCAAGTTTTTGGAGCGTAGCATAGAATTACTTCCGCTTGTTGATGATGTACTGTACATTGCTAATGGGAAATCTGCAGGTATTCATGTAGAAACGCTACCCTTTAGAAACACATATTTTCTCAATCTCTCTGGATAAAAACCATCACTAATAAACACAACCACAACGTTCAACCCGAAGAAAAAAAGATCTGAACTGATTGTAGTGACGATCCATGGAGCCGTATTGTTTTTGGACCTCGGTCAGATTTGACTATCAACTTTATTTATTTATTTATATAGCAGATTTTTAAAACGATTTTTGGTCGAGCCAAAGTGCTGTACATACATACAGTAAAAATACTTTGCAATAAGGACACTTTGCAACAAATACAACAGCACAGTTTGTGCAGAATATCAGTATGGGAAAACGACCTTTGACCCTCACATCGTACAAGGAAAAACTTCCAGAGAAACCCCACAGTTTAAAGGGGAAAATGGGAGAAACCTCAGGGAGAGCAACAGAGGAGGGATCCCTCTCCCAGGACAGACAGACGTGCAATAGATGCCGTGTGTAAATCGAAGAGATAATACATTTTACAGCGTAGGTAGACCAAATGTTTAGAAATGCATGTGTCTATAATAAGAAGATGAATCTACGAGGATGTCAACAGTCCTGTGGGAGCCATCATGGAAGTGGTATGATGAGAGTCAGGCAGGACCGCAGAGACAGGTTCAGCCACGACTCGAAGTCCAGGACTCAGATCCAGGACTCAGGATTGAGGATCCAGGACACAGGATCCAGGACTCAGGATCCAGGACTCAGGACACATGACTCAGGATCCAGGACTCAGGACCGCAGAGACAGGTTCAGCCACGACTCGAAGTCCACGACTCAGGATAGAGGATCCAGGACACAGGACTGACGGCACTTGTCTCTATAGCATGTTTTAAATTGAAGTTGACTGAAGTCCTTACCACCAGCTGCTCTCACAGTAATAAGTAATGCACCTTTCTTACTGTCCTGATGTGCACAATGCAGTGACTGCTCTTTCGTCTTTTGTTTTCTTAGTTATCAAATCAAATCAAGTTTTATTTATATATCATATGAAAACCTCTGTATTTGATATGTTTGTGTTATGTGTAACGTTGCTGCCTTCTTGTCCAGGTCAGCATTGCAAATGAGATTCTATCTCAATGCTTTTATCTGGTTGAATAAAGGTTAAATCAAAATAAAATAAAAAAGGACCACAGCTATGATTGGCTTGTCTGCATTTTAGGGGTGCGTCTCATTGGAGGGTCTTGAAGTGGACGTTTTTCAATTCAAATCCAAGAAACAGTCACTAATGAAAGACAAAGACAGTTCCTACCAACCAAAGCACATACTATAGAACTCAAAATGTATTCCCATAAAAGATGGACGCATCCTTACAGACTCCCAGAGTAAAGGCCAGGCTGCGCTGAGGTGCTGACGGCTGTCATGTTAATACGCCACGAGGCTGGAGAGTTGGGTTGCTACCAGCAGGAAGAGTTGGAGGAGAGACGTGGGAAACAAAAACTTTGAATTATTTATCCGGCTCTTTTACAAACAGTGCCATCTAATCCGTCAAAGCGATTACTGTAAGTGCATGAGAAGCTTTTTATTTATCTTTGTGAAGCACTTGTGAAATGATCCATGACACTTAACAATATGGCACAGGAAAACAAGTAGCTGCATGATTAACGAATTCCTAATGAGTGGTTCCTTAATAACTCTGATTCAAGAAGTATATAATAGATAATGATGTGGAGATACTGTATTAATGAATCAGCTCATAAATATTTGTGAATCGGAATGACGACAAATGTCTTCATGAGTCGTTCCTTATTAACTCTGAGTCAGCTGAGCGGCACAAACTTAGTAACGGCTCATTAATTACTAATGACTTCATCATTTGTTTTGATTTTTGGTCATGGCCATCTGGGTGTCGACCGTTGCGATAGAGCGGGGCAGGGATGACGTATTTACCCAGAAGTAAGCTGCGCATGAGTTCCCTCGACAAAAAAGCGATGGGATTTTTCCATAGGATTTTGGAAAATAGCTCGAAATAAGGTCTGTGGAAAACGAACCTGTTTGATAAATGCACGTTTTGTTCAGCCGGATAATATCCACATGTCTACCCTACTTTTATAATTTTCGAAACATAAATCTAGTCGCCACAAGCAAAATGCTAACGTTACGCTATTAACAAACTACAGCAGGGTCGCTGCTTCAACGTCACGCCAACTTAAGATCCATATTCAAACATACAGATTCTAAATGGTACAAGTTGAAGCGTTTGTTTGAACAGTTTGCAGGAGGCAGGTACTTGCTTTCAAGCAGAACAGGGCAAACAAACTTAGAGGAGTGTTTACGTGTTCGGCGTAATGACGTACAACGGCCTGGACAACTTCTGTAGTCCTATTCAGCCACATGTTAACAACCATCGTTTTTCAGACACGTAAACTCTTCAGAAGTCACCAGTGGGGTCACTGCTGATGTTTTTAATGTCGTAGAACAAAACGTGATCCGTCTCTTAAATGTGTTTCAACCACAGACATTATTTCCAGCTATTTTCCAAAATCCTATGGAGAGATCCCATTGGCTCTGAGACGAGGGAACAGGAAGTGGTGAAATGCTAACTCACTTCCTGGTTTTAGGACTCGTCACTGCACCACTCTATTGCTGGACATCTAGTTGATTATTCTACACGTGATTTTGCATAAATATTGTGACACATATAGTGTATTTACAGGTCTCGAAAACTACTGACCTGACCAAAGCAAAAAGAGTAGAACACATCACCCCAGTACTCAGGTCCCTGCACTGGCTACCAGTAACTTACAGAATCGATTTTGAAATGATATTGTTAACTTATAAAGCATTAAAGTGTTCGGGACCCCAATATATGTCTGACATGCTGTCCTGTTACGAGCCCCCCAGAGCTCTGAGATCATCCGGGGCGGGCTTACTCATTGTTCCCCGGCTCAGAGCCAAACACGCCGAAGCTGCTTTTAGTTTTTATGCTCCAAATGGAACAAACTTCCAATAACCCTGAGGTCTTCACCAACGCTGAGTTCTTTTAAGTCGAGGCTAAAAACACTACTTTTTACAGCTGCTTACCCAGAAGCCTTTGTTTTAACTTGTTTTAGCACTTACCGTATTTACAATGTCGTTGTAAAGCACTTTGAATTGCCTCTGAGTCTGATATGTGCTATATAAATAAACGTACCTTACCTTAAATATTAATATGTGAGAATAATATCCTGTTATTTAATCAAACCGGCTGGAATACAGAGTTTTTGGTGGAGATGTATTCCTACGCAATGAATGAACAGAAGGGGAAGAGAGGCCCTCCTGTGTAAATTATAGTAGGTTGATGAGATGAAGATGAGGGGTGTTTAGACGGGGGAGAGAGGGAGTGAGGGAGGGGCAGATTGAAGCTTCCCCTGGTGATCATCAAGAGGGAAGGCTGATGATAGGATAAAGATACATACAGCGGGGGGGGGGGGAAGGGAACAGGGAAGGAAGTGATGGAGGATGTGTCCTCTATGCAGCGGTGTGGTCTTCTCTAACCCCTACGGCTCTGTCTTCTCGATCTCCATCCCTTAATCAAGACGAAGAACAAAGATATGCATGTTATTAAAAATCGGGCCCGTCAAAGAGAGCAACGGAGCAAGGGGAGAGAAATAAATAAATAATGGCATAGTGGAGTATAAATATAGTGATATCCTCCAGGCATGTTCTATGTATCCCTCTCTTCTCCTCGACCATTAAGGAATTCTTCTCTCTGTTGATTTTCATCGTCTGGCTATGTCTCCACGTCCCATCTGTATTTTAGTGCCGGCTTCTAACTCTCATTGCTATGCCTCTCTTCTGTGACTGGCTCTGTCTCAAAATCTTATTAGCTTTGTTCTCATTCCCTGCCTCTCACCTGGTCCTCGTGTTTTCTCTCCCTCCTTCATCAAACCCTTATTTCTTGTGATGTCAAACTAATCACTCGATTCTCCTTCCTCTCGCCGTCCCTCTGTGGCGTGAAAGCGATTATGGTGGATGTCGCACGAGGTGGTGTGTGTGTGTGTGTGTGTGTGTGTGTGTGTGTGTGTGTGTGTGTGTGTGTGTGTGTGTGTGTGTGTGTGTGTGTGTGTGTGTGTGTGTGTGTGTGTGTGATGTTGATCATGCATGTGAAAGGACAGGTGAAAGGTGAAACATGGTCGTCTCTTATCTGCAGTATTTAGAGGCGGATGTGTTGCCGTTGTGTAGCACAAAACGGAATAATACAATATGTACAGCCCGGGATAATTAGAGCTAGTGTCATAGAGCACACGGCACACTTAATTACCTCACATGCTTTTCTCATACTTTAATGTTTAAAGGGCAAGTTTATTCATATAGCACATTTCCACAACGTGAAATTGTTGGCATTTCAAAGTGCTTTACAAAAAAATATGAAAAGCTATAAGCCATTATAACCGTACATTATAAGCAATATAAGAGTCATTAAAAAGCTAAAAGAATAAAAACTTTAAACGCTCAAAGAGAATAATTGCAGTGAAAAATACATAATAAAACTTACAGTGAAGTGTACGATAATAATAGTTTTAGGATTTAATTAGAGGCAGCGGAAAATAAAAGTCTTCAGCTTTGATTTAAAAGAAGAAAGTCTAAAGCTGTTTCCCTCTTCGATACAATATGTTATTTCTAAGCTGGATTGATTTAGTCGTTTATGCACACCGGTACTGAAAACATTTACTGAAGCCGTTTCTGAGCGTGCTGTTGACGCACACGGACCCAAAAAGCTATGCACTCACTTGAAAACGACTTCCTGTAAAGCAGTGAATACATTTTTCTCAGCATCACAACCCCCCAAAATGACTCATTGTATTACCAGAACCCATTAGGTCCAGTAAGATTTGGAAAGTCTAGAGGAACCATTTGATTGAATTGTCTTATCTCATTATTGTGTTTGGGAAGCCAACAGGAAGTCAGCCAGCAGAAGCTTTCGACCGGTACGTCTAAAAATGCGGGAAACTTAGGGACGCACAGAGAGACTTTTTTGGCACATCCATTAAAATAGCCACTTTAATTGGTATGAATGGGGCGCCATCTTTCCATCTAGTTTCCAGTTCTGCCTAATAAATCCGTGTGATGTACACTACTCTCAATTCAATGCACAAAAGAAATGGAGGCGTCGAATAGACAATGCATCTTCTCTTGTAAGAACAAATAAAAGAGTCCATTTTAACAAAAGCTTCCTGCTGGAGCAAAAGGCACGGCCTGTTGCACTTATACTCACAAATCCTTTCAGATCTAATATTTACCCAATGGTAATTTGAATTTGGAATAAAAATGACAGCCCTGTGTAATATTAAATTCAGTGACCTGAAATAGTAATGTGGGGGTGATATCATTTGGCCCCGAAGTGTTATGTGAACATCAGGGTTTAAAGTTTAACAGTGTTACCTGAATGCTAATATAAGCACATCACATTCATACTGGCAACACCTGTGTAATAATCTGGTTTATTGTATTGGATCTGCATTAATTAAAGCTTCCTATTTGAGTCAGAAAAGTTACCATTCCTGGTGTATATAAAACCACCGGTGCAAAGATGTTAGCACACACCGAATAGAGCTACATTTGTTTGATTTTTTACATGAAACATTACATTTTAGCGTAGACCACATTTCGTCTACCAGTGCAATATGACTTAGGATAATTACTTTTACACTTATCAATTTCCTCCCTTTTTTTTTTTTTAACCCACACGATTAATACATTATTTAACAAAGTTGTGTTTTATCAAAATTGTGTGTTGTAACCAGATTCCTTTAGGTTCCACAGGGGCGAAAAGAGCTCTCAGACGGAATATAACTCATTTCAACATTGCAATCCCGGTTGGTGCTCCTTGGGTTTATTCCAACCCGGTCTCACAGTCTGCGTACAAATGACACGACTTTGCAAAGGCGTGCAATAGATACGCAGATGTCCGATTTTGCGTGCATATGATACTCCGCTGATATAGCAAACATTAAAACAAAGAGCTCTGTGGCTTCAGGCTTGATCGCCGTTCCAACGACAGTTTTAATGTTTGCCGTGCAATAAACGACACAGCAGCTTATTGGGTTATGGTTAGGGTTAAATAAATGGCAAATATATGTCGAAAATAAACGCATTTAAGATACGTTCATAACAAACGTAACGTATAAACGCAACATCGGACTTCTGCGTATCTATTGCACGCCTTTGCAAAGTCGTGTCATTTGTAGGCAGACTGAAGAGAGTGGGCTGGTTTATTCATAGGCCCCTGGATTTGATCATATTATACAGTTCATGTTATTGTGTTGACCCCTTTATTTACAATAATGTTTGTCTCACTTACTTTACAGCCCCTGTTCTTCTCCTACCAGACAGGGTGTGGACCACTTAGACCTTTGTGAACCATCTCTTTTGTAGTCATTTGTGATTTATATCTGTATGAGTATTTGTACCCTGAAAGCACATAAGCTGTGTGCTCGTTCTCTGCCCTGCTTACCCTCTCTCTTTCTCTATCACATTCTCTCTCACACACACAAACACAAAAAATTGTACCCGCCTGCCAAAAACATGTATTCCAATTTATAAACAATCAGCCAAATGCTGCTCAGGTTTTCCTGCAGTATGCAGGATTTTTCTTCTATGACAAATAGAACATTTGTAGGACAAGAAATAAGCAGATTGCAGGGGAACTAGTCAAATTCCTAGCGTTGTTCCAAATGTCTGCCGATGATAGGCCCAGGTGCAGAACATGATTGGTTTTCTAATAGGTACGGTGGCTAGAGACACAGCGATGATATGGGACCACCTGGACGTCTGTATGTGCTGTGTGTTTCATGGCATGTTTGACGGCAGTGTGTGTGTGCGTGTGTGTGTGTGTGTGTGTGTGTGTGTGTGTGTGTGTGTGTGTGTGTGTGTGTGTGTGTGTGTGTGTGTGTGTGTGTGTGTGTGTGTGTGTGTGTGTGTGTGTGTGTGTGTGTGTGTGTGTGTGTGTGTGTGTGTGTGTGTGTGTGTGTGTGTGTGTGTGTGTGTGTGTGGGTGTGTGTAGCTGCGTCCGTCCTTGGTTGTGCTCATTAGCCTATTAGCTGCTCTAGTCTCGAACATAAGGTCACTGAGGAAGGTAAAATGCAGTATACAGCACATCATTTGTCCTCTTTTACCCGTGAGTGGTTGAAAGGTACACTGAGATAAAAGAAATGCACAATGTGTGTTCCGAGCTGCAACCGGCTCTGAAGCCAAGTGCCTTTTTAACAATGCCTTTAATGAGCGCTACATACTGGAAATGTTGACTGTTGTGGAGCTAAAGCTAAACCACATACTCTAGAGGTATGAAAACCTTATTTGAAATCACATTGGCATTTGTTTTCACATTAAAATGTGCCCTATGTAACCTTTTGTATCCCTGCTTGGCAGTGTATGTTGCCCTCGTTCTTCTTAGTCGACTAAGATTTCTGTGTCACACTGAATGACTTGTTTCCCAGATGCTCATTAGCAGATCAGTGGATTCAAAGTGGTGCTTCTGCATTATTCTTTGCGGTTTTACAGACCTTTAGAATATACCACTTACAACATTTGCCAATTAAATTGTATGAATGTTATTTGATTAAAATGTTCCTTTGACGAAAGGAAATCTAGACTAAATACTTTGCTTTTCAGGGGCTTTAAATAAACAAAATATCTTCTCCAAAATGCCGAGGTTGTTGCAGGCTGAAGAAATAGTTGACATTTATTTTAAATATGCTGAAAGTTAGATGAGAAGGTCATTACTATTCAAATGTCTGTACGCTAAAACATTGTATTTTGTTTGTGAATCTTGTGTCTGCAGGCGAATTGAAATATATTTGACAAGTTGTTTTCCAAAACTCTTTTTAAAGTAGTAAGCTGCTTTCTATTCAGTCTGGGTCCTACTTCGAATGTTCGTGCCTGTTTTCAAGTTTTATATGACTCATTTGAGCATTTTAGCTTCACTCAACACAACCTGTAACGATGTTATCATTGTAAACTTTAACTTAAGTAGGTTCTCTGTCCTGATGTAGCGCACAGTACACTACCGGAAACTGGATTATTGAAGACGTTTTAGTCTTTTATTTTTGTCAACAATGTTACATGTTGACCTAGTCACAGCTAACGACGTTGTGCCGTCTCGTCTAAGACATTGAAAAAAGCTTGTTGACATTGACTTATATAGACTTTTTTTGTTGATGAAATTACCCCTGCTTTAAAGGTTACCAGCTTGACGGACTGGAGTGGAGTGGGGAGCTAATGGACTTGTCAATCTCCAGTACAGACATGGCTGTAACAATGGCATCACAGATGATCCACATAGAAACAGGTGAAGATACAGATGAGGAAGAAACAGATGATAATTAACGTATAAAACAAACGAAACAAGCGGACAGAAATCCTGAATAGCACATTGCATTGATTTACAGAAGCTAGCGAAACAGCAGCCAAAGCGGGAATGTCTCATTAAGAATTCGACTCATTATTGAACTTCTATCTAGAAATACAAAGTTAGTACACAGTAAGTCAGTCTTAATTGCTGATTGCACTTTGCCCAGAGTGTTTCTCTGTCGGGGGTTCTGAAAATAATTGTTCTATTAAGGGGATGTTTAGGTTCAAATTGAAGTAGCTTTCCCCAGCTACAGTGCTTCTCTCTGCAGTGCTGGCTGCTATTTGCTTAAACCATGTCATCTCTGGGCCTCTGCCAACATTTGGAAATTCTTTCTTTTGTATCTGGTGGCAATTAATCAAACTTGAGGGATTAAAACCTCTCATCAGACACCTTCAAATGATGTCACAGATGCTAATCCGCTCTTCTCCTACAGTCAATGAATCCAGCCAATCACTCCCCCCCCCCCCCCCTCTCTCTCCCTCTGATAGCTGCTTGGCATGCTGTGGATGAGTCCTCCTTTGCAGACATGACTAATGCATGGTACACACAATATAACTGCCAGTCAAAGCCAGCTAGACGTGTGTGGGCGGGAGCGTACTCTCATTTACCTTTTATGTTTTTTGATTTAATAAAATAATACCACTTGCTAAATATACATAATCCTGGATTATAAAATATCACATGCACTGAATTCGCACTGCACACACACACACACACACACGCACACACACACACACACACACACACACACACACACACACACACACACACACACACACACACACACACACACACACACACACACACACACACACACACACACACACACACACACACACACACACACACACACACACACACACACCACGGATCTTCTCATGTGTTGATATTCATTCACCTGAGGTGCGTTTACGTAGCGGTGGAGGGATTCCTGTGGTTTGCCGATGTTCCATCATAGCGTTCCCTCTCAGTGCGCTGACACATCGCCACAGGGCTGGTCACGCCAATAAAGACCCTTTGAACTACACCGAATTGACTTGATACATGCGGAGAAAGGGGAGGAGAAGAAAAAAGAGAAAGAGAAATGGAATTAGGAACAAAGACCAAAAGAGAGAAGGAGATAATGAAAGGTTTTGTCCTCCAGGTGAGGACCTGCCATTTTTTGCCCTCTGTCACACATGCTGAAATTAATAATGAAAGGACCGGCAGCCAGGACGGGCTCCTAGATAAGGGCAGATGACGTTCTTGGATAATGCTTGTTTCAACCTTCATTTTGATTTTTAAGGTCGTACTCAAGGGGCATTTGCCATCTTCACATCTGACATTTAAAAGAAGTAGGCAGTGGACTTCTCTTTGGCATTTTATTAGGTACATTGACGCAACATGTGAAGAAAGAGAAATCGGGCCTGAGTTGAACTCTCATGTCGGTACTGGAGCATCGCCGGGCTTCATGTTGTGCCTCCTCTCCAGTCACTCTGCACCTCTAACTTGTTGGCACCACCAATGACAAAGGCACAATTTTAGCACCACAACACATTAACGAGCTGGATGAAACCCACGGGTCATGTGCATCAGTTACTGTACCACACACACATTTGGTGTGTGTGCCCGCGGCAGCTTCATTACATTACATTACATGTCACTTGTTAGACACTTTTATCCAAAGCGACTCACATACTCAACACTGTGGACAATCCCCACAGGAGCACTTTAGGGTGGAGTGTCTCAGGGACACAACGACATGCTGACTGCAGTGGGGTTTGAACCTGTGACCACACGATCCGAACACCAACACACAACCCACTGCACCACACGCCTCCCAGCTTCAGGCCTGCGGAGGCTGTCGACTAATGAGGATGGAGAGAGAGGTCAGAGATGATAGCCATTCTAAATAAGGACCTTGATATGACTTTAACACTGTGTCATCGTGTGTCACTGTGTGTGTGTGTGTGTGTGTGTGTGTGTGTGTGTGTGTGTGTGTGTGTGTGTGTGTGTGTGTGTGTGTGTGTGTGTGTGTGTGTGTGTGTGTGTGTGTGTGTGTGTGTGTGTGTGTGTGTGAGCTTGGAGGTGATGTCCTCCCACCTTCCTGCTGTTATGTTATGACTAGCATCCTCGCTTGGAGCCCGCTGTCAAACGGAGGTGTCATCCACGCAGCCATCACTGCACTGCTGGCGTTCTGAAAACTGACAGAGATGGACACACCTTCACACACACATATAATTAAATGAGCACCGACACAGTTTCATGTGCTCCTTGTTAGGCATTGTTGAAGCTCTCACATGCGCACACGTGCCTGCTGCTCTGTCAGTTTTCCCACTGGCTGTCGGAGAGTGTCCATGTTATGCAAACTCTTAAAAAAACACTGTCAGAAAGTGCGAGTGTGCGTCCGCTCACCTGACAGGAACAGGAGGGTTCTCTCCCTTCCTCACTTTCCCATTTTCCGTCAGTCCAACCTCATTTGTCCTGAGGCACAGTCTTTACCACAGCACTTAAATTCAACTGAAGTTGACGTATACTCACTTAACGCTGACACATTTCTTGTTTCTGTCTCTCCTCCTTATCCAGTTGCTATGTTACTCCTGACCACTGTTGGATTTTTAATGTACCGTCTTTAACGTCAATAAGTCTTTTTTCACCCTCCTGGTTGGGAAAATGGGTCCGATACCTACTAGCAGCCAATAACCAATCATTACTAGCCCCCTATAAAGAATAGTTTAATTCATTAGTGATAATCACATGACAATAAAGACTTACGCTTATTGTCACGTTTAATCTTTATTTAAGTAAATCAATCTGGAGTTTTGCCCACCCAACTAATATCCTGTTTCCTGGATAATTGAAATGATCGCTTGTGTTTCAGCTGATAAACTTTGTCTTTATCGACTGCCATTACCTTGTGAGTGCCTCAGAGATGAGAAGGAAGCACTTACTCATTAGTTACCTCCATCATCAGCTCCAGAAAAAACGGTGTGTATTTATTTGACCATTTGCCTGTTTGGGCCAGAGAGTTGCTGGATGTGCTCGCTCGAAGTGGGCATCGATGAGCCCTGCTGTATAAAACACTCTTAGTAATGTTACAGACCTATGAAGACGTTGCCAGGTTACACTGGACATGTATTTACTTGAAGTTGGTGCTTTTGGTTTTGCCACAAGTATGTCATATGCTCTAGCTCAGCAGGACTCTAAATGAAAGCATGCCTGTCTAACATGGCATGCAGAGAACGATTCTGGCGTCCTATCTGTGCTTTAATACGGGGCTTAGCAGCCACAGCGGAGTTGTTAAGAAGCGTTGTTGCTGAATGTTAACCAATACTGTGATGCCAACAGGCCTCGTTGTAAGTGTAGCTGTCAGGAAGAACAAGAGCTAAGCCCCACACTGGGGCCTGTTTCAAGCGCACACCAGATGAACGGCTGACGAAGAAGACGGTGCCTTGCAGGAGAACAAGTGACATGTGAGCACTTGAACAATTCCCAGAGTTGTTGTTGAAAACATTTTGTGGGTGGAGGGAGGGGATTTGAAAATATGCT
>NC_136905.1:8718363-8840733 GCF_949606895.1 Notothenia rossii
ACAGTTGGGATACCTTTGTTATCATGTGGACTCTGATATTGGAAGAGGACATTCAGTATTTTCCCAACAAGGTCCATTACATATGAACATGGTCAGTATGTGAACACACAGACACATATTGTGTAAACATGGAGTTGTCGGAGCAGTCTTTTCTCCTGTCGTTTTGTATATTCTTTAGCAAAGTCTCCCAAAAATAATGGATCATAAAGGTGTGTTTTGTGACTGTTTGGTACCCTTTCTCTCAAAAGGTTCTAGCAGAGCTGAACACCACCAATAAAAACCTTCACCATGGTTCGTTTTGTGCATTTGATGTCCCCATGTGTGGCAGCAGAGAAGCATAGCAGCTCCACTGGAGGGTTTACAAAACAGCCATGTCTGTGTGTTTATATTTGATTATAAATCTTTTTATGTGTATGAGATGTGTTCGTCGCACGGCAAGAGTGTGTCTGTGTCCGAGTGTGTGTGTGTGTGTTTGTTTGCTTCCGTTATCAATCCGGGCCAGACGACAGAAGCCCTTTAGAGGAGAGTTAGTTCAGTTCAGCATGAAGATGAGGCTTGCCGGCGCGTGTGTGCCAGCGTTACTTTGCCGTGTAGTGTATTCCTTCGTGTATGTGTGTCAATGAGTGTGTGCATGCGTGTGTGTGTGTCAATGAGTGTGTGCATGCGTGTGTGTGTGTGTCAATGAGTGTGTGCATGCGTGTGTGTGTGTGGTCTTTGATATCAGCTGGTGGCTGCTACTGTTTGTAGATGTGAGAGTTAGGTAATCACAAAACACTATCACTTTGATCTATTCCTGAAGCTCTGCCATTATATATAGCATTCTCCTCATCCACCCACAACCTCTCTCACACACACACACACACACACACACACACACACACACACACACACACACACACACACACACACACACACACACACACACACACACACACACACACACACACACACACACACACACACACACACACACACACACACCCATCCCTCCTCTGCTTCTGCCACTCCTCATCTCTGTCCTCCATCTCCTCCTCCCACTCTCACTCCATCTCTGTGTTTGGTTATATATTACTGCTCCCTGTTGTTTGCCTCCGCTCTCTGGACATTTTTCTTGTCATCTCAGTTTTTTCTCCCCCTACCCCTTAACCCGCTGCCCCCCACTCCCCATCAGCTCCCCCAGCCTTCCTGCCCTCTTTTGCCTCCCCTCAACACTCGTCTTTACCCTTGCTGTCCTCGCTGTTTGCCTTCCATCACATGTGTTCACGCTGTCGGAGGGGGAGTATTGATTGCACGCTTGGCTGACAGGCACTGTAATGGACGACTCAGAGTGCATATGTGTGTGTGTGTGTGTGTGTGTGGAGTTTAAGGAACAGTCCTGGCAATAACTCACCTGACCAAGCGGACGGCCTCCGGGAAGGCAGGCGGAGTGAGAGGCGGTGCGGCACGCGGGGCAAAACTGGACAGGTTGCATTTAAAGCAGCTGAACCGAATTTAGGGCAACTTTCAAATCACA
The DNA here is from genome assembly GCF_949606895.1 of Notothenia rossii. Lineage (NCBI taxonomy): Eukaryota > Metazoa > Chordata > Actinopteri > Perciformes > Nototheniidae > Notothenia > Notothenia rossii. Next base: position 8,719,877 of record NC_136905.1, read on the forward strand.
CCCTATTCCTTCCCCGGGGTATGCGTTTTTGACCATGAACACTGGCAATAAAACAGACGAGTACATTCAGCAACTGCAGTCTCCTATGCCGCCATATAATATCGTTTTACATTTATCTCAGACATGCAGGATATCAGAAGGGCCGTTTCTCCCAAACACAGTCTGCTCTGTTGTTGCCAAATCCTGAGCCATGCTCCTCAATAATCACCACTGCAGCACGGACAGCAACACACTGTAAGAAATAAGCCGCAGTTAAAATGCTAATTTGGCCGATTCAATTAAAACGATCTCTTTTCCATCGCCCATAACATCGTTTTGTGGCCTTTTGTGTCCACTCATTTATGGATTATGATGAAAACAGAGAGTTCTGTTTGTCTTCTCTCGGGCTGTTTTTAGGACATTGTCATAATGATTGCGGAGTTTTGTGCTGCAGCTCCTTTGACAGTGGAATAGCTTTTGTTTCATGGGGCTGATCTAATAGAGAGAGCCTGTGACATTTGTGTTCAGGCCGGATGCCATCATAAATACCGTGAATATATGAACCTAATACTGGTTCATGTCGCTGCATGCCAACAGCCTAATGATATGTTTTTTCTATACACACCAGGACAATGCAGTGTGTATCACTGGCAGCAACGCACACTCACACATAAGTGTTACCTTCATTACCGCTGGCATAATGTGCCGCACATATAGTACACAAACGCATGCTAAATCACATGAAATGACATTATGTGATGAAACATTAAAGCACATCATCTATCACTTTCATCCCTTAACCACATCATTTTAATTTCTTTCACCTAGTCTCTATCTTAAAGTGGAAATACAGCTGTTAGGCATTAACAAGGTGGTTCTACACTACAAGTAGTATTTCAAATAAATAAGCAATTAGATAAACACACAGCTCATACATAATGAATTTAAACCTGACCTAGATCAAGTAACGTGAATGAGTGATTCTAATTTGAGTTGCCAGTTGTACGGCGTATTAAAAGATGAATGCGGATATTTATAAATCTGTAGTAAGTTGTGGAACTTCTGAGGCTAATGTACCATGGGGTAACTAAATGCATTATGCATTCATTCACCGGCGCATGGTACTGATTTACTGAACAATGAAGCAAACGAATGCTAATCCTGCATTAAATACGTTGATGTTGCATAAATATTCTAACAGGCATTGTTTTTAGCATATGCTACCGTGTATTAGCATAGAGCCAAGGGAGGAATAGCCAACGATTTAGCATGAGGAAGCTGCACTGAATGCAATGCAGCAGAGTTTGACCACTGAACGGCAAACTGACCTTCTGAAGGTGACTCTACAGTCCTTGAAACACACACACACACACACACACACACACACACACACACACACACACACACACACACACACACACACACACACACACACACACACACACACACACACACACACACACACACACACACACACACACACACACACACACTTTTGGCTAAAAAGAATCAGCTTTGTTTCCCTTTTATATTTGGATGGCTCTTCTGCAGTCAGATCGCTCTCCATATTATTTGAAACACGTTTATGTTGACGGTTTAAAAGCCTGCTGGTGAGGGACATTAAATATTGACGTACAGATAGAATCAAGGCCCAAAAGGCTAGAAATTATTCATAATTTGTCTGATGAGATGTTTTTGATCATCCTAGCGTTGTTAAGCTCGGACCTCTGGCCTCCAGCGCTCTGCTGCTGACCTTGGACTGAATCCCATTACACCCATGTTACCATTAAATACATATTGAAGTTAACAGCTTACTCAAATCTAAGCACGGGAAAACCTTGATTATACATTCATCTGGTATGCTAGGGAAATTGTATCTATTAAATCAAGATAAAACCTTGTATTTTACATTTATTTACACCCAGTTGTTGATAGAAGGAGATCGAATTTGATCACAAAATCCAATGTTTGTATTACACTTAGCTAAACAAAAGCTTTCTTGAAACATTATTAGTTTGCAACTTTTGAATTGCTTCACTGACAATGTATTAAACATTTGTAAGTATTATACAGTCCAGCAGTTTGTCAAAAGACTTCCTGGAAACTGAATTCAGTGAATACATTTGATTATTTCTTATTAACGATAGTAGATATATTCAACTTACCACAAACACGGAGACAAATTGGTGTCCAGTGATCCGATCAAAGTGGTCCTCACTTTGACTCCATCCATTTGTTATTTTTCTTAATTGGGCCTGAGAACTACAGAAAAGGAGAAAATGCCTTTTGCCCGGGGCATCTGAGAACAATTTGAGAGTGCTGTTGTCGGTAATGAATTTAGCACAGATGGATACACAAATAAAAAGCTTTTTATGCTAAACTGATTCACAACAACATGTCTGAAAGTGCCCAGTCACTCCCCGTCTCCCCTCTCCAGTCAGACCCTTTTAGACCTAATGTTGTAATGGCTCGTGTTAAGGGGAGATGACCAATTTTAGACTCACTCATGGGTGACAGAATTATACCACATCCTGACAAGGCGTGCAACATAGTCAGGCAAACTGTGAAGTACTTTTTAAGCGAATAAAATTCAGATGAATATCGACCATTAGCTGCTGGTTGGACCACACATCTAAAAACATAATTATACGACTAATTTGTTCTCATTAATACGTTTTCGCAGCCGGTTGAATAGCTCGGCCAAGCTAACATCAATCAGAGTTGGACAAACTATCTCGGGGAAATTGACATAACATAAACACCCATGAATTAAACTTTTATTTCATAATATACAGTTATAATCTGAAACAAGCAGCCGTGTCAGAACATATGCACAGCCTTGGGATTAGTATGATAAAATATGTCCGGATGAAAGCAGTTTTTCACATTCAGTATTACAGTACAGATATTAATGTATTTAGGCTTACAGAGTCAAATTGAAAAAGGGGAGTAAGACTGATGAAATCATTTGATTAAAAGGATAATTTATGGCTTAACGCAAATAGAATACTCAAAAGTAATTATTTTGTTACGTCCTCCAGCAATGTGACATTTCCTATGTTTTGGAGCAACTCCACAATCTGGCAGGACATTATTACAAATTATTCTCCTGGCATTTTGCAGCGGGCGGGATATTGCAGAGCGCACAGTGAAAGACAACATGGCAGAGAGGGAATGACATCAACCAAGGTCACAGGCTATATTCGTTCCCATGTTATTTTCAACATGAGACACGATGAAAATAAATCCCCCGGGGCTTCATTGTGTTATCATTTCGCTCCTGTGACCTTTTTGAAATGGATGGTGCTGTTTTTTATCTGTTCTAATGAAATTGCCCATAAATCATACGATCAATTATGTTTTCCAATACCAGGAGGGCCCAGAGTTTTTGTTGTTATTTGTTATCTATGCTCATGCACATTCAGAGATAATAAATTGAGTTTTTGTTCCTTTAACTGCAGATAAAGCATTAAGAATTAGTTTTCCGTGACAGTCAGATGTTTTCTGCTTTAGTGACATAAAGGCTAACGTCAATATGATCTATGACAGGGGGTCCGCGGGGTCTTAAAAAGTATTAAAAGTTGATAAATCAATTTAGCCAAAATGAAGGCTATTAAAAAGTATTAAACGGCATTTTCCCAAGGTATTAAATGTTGTAGCTTGTTTTCAATAAGTATATCAATGGTCCAAAGAGGTTGTATTCTACAGTCTGCCTGAATGTAATCATGGCGTAGGTGTGTAGTGTGATTCTGTGTACTTTATTTATGGCATCCTGTTGGGTTTGACGTCATCTGAACAGGACATCGCACGTTCACTGCTTGATAGCGCGCGAAGGTCCGTTTACGCCGGTTGCTAAGCAACATCGTTATGGGGAAATGCAAGTCTGCGTCCAAATGGTTGGAAGATAAGGAGGAAGGACAATCAATACTGTATATAGTCAATGTGGGGTAAAGTGTGTCGCCAATGTAACCGGTTAAAACTCCAAATGGCGATGAGGTCTTAAAATGTATGGAAAGGGTCTGAAAAGGTTTTACATTTGACGTCAGGATTCCTGCATATACCTTTTGTAAATGACGTAACAAAGTTGCCTTAATTAAAAAGAATAACACAATTAATATCATAGTTCAATTAGATAAATAAATACTTTATTTCATGTTATTTTATAATCGTTAAATATGGCATGATTTAATGCAGTTTGTTTTACATGTTAAACCGATGCGTATGTGTTTCTTGTGCCTAGGAACTAATGTTTGTTCATGTGCTGGTACTGCGTGTTTTGTTGTTACACTATACAACTCGACGCGGGTTGACGTCTTTGTTTGAAGCTCTGCTGAAGTCTGTGACAAAGTTATACAGAAAAGGAACTAGATTCATCTCCTTTCACGACAAGCGGCCAACGAGGTATTTCTTTGATGTTTTCATTTTCATATGTTTGGCTATGTCTACGTGTCATTCGGTGTTGTAGTCCTCACGGCGTAACGGAAGAGGGGAGGCTACAGGATGAAAACTCCAAGAAATAAACGCCCGTTTTAAAGAACCGACCTGTGTCTGTGTCGCGAAGAGAGCTACACCCAAACTTCAGGTTGTCACTGAGTCAACACAGCTTGGCTCTGTCTGGAGTCGCATGTCATTATTCATGGCTTATATTTACCATCTGGCACCAATGCAAAGTGTCAGCTATTTTAACAGCAGCGTCAAAATACAAAATCTATTTCTCATGCGTTTTATCCCAAGGCAAAATCCTAAACACACAGAGGAAACAATGTTAGGCGAAGAAAACATGAAGTAAACAAGATAATTAGCACATTTGTTCTCATTAGATTTAATTATTTCCCATCCACTCCTACTTAACCTAAATAAGTATTACAGTAACACATTAAGACGTGAACATGTGACGAGGCCAAGAGGTCAAACTGGCAGTCAATTACTTTCAAATGGCAATTCACTAATAACACACTGTTCCCATGCTTTGTTAATTTGAAATCAACACCTTGAATGATGGTTTCAATGATCATGTTAATGTCTGTCCCCAGTATTTGAAACTCTTAAGGATGTTTTCATGTTGTCATATTGATTCCCAGGGAAGCCTTTCGTGATACCTGCAGCGATTATGAAAATACACTTCATCTCCCTCACAGATGATTCAAGTCTTGTTCATCTATTACACATCCCTGCACACACATTTCTCTGTGAAGTGTCTCAAATGAAAGATCTGATACAAATCCTCTTGGTGGAGATGATGTAAGATTTTGTTTTTTTTGACAGGATTTGGCAAGAATACTGGAAAATATAACTCTATGATAAATGCATGATCCTCCCTCTCCTGAACCAGAAACAGAGGCTTGCCCTACATATTTTGATCTTTGCATACTTTACTTTGCACAGTTGCAAAGTGAATCCTTTTCAGATGTTGAGCTGCGTCTGAGAAGTGCAGTCAGAGAGAATTTGTCTCTTGCCCGGGGCATCGGAAAACAAACCAAATTTGAGCATGCTGCTTTCTGCAGAGCAAATGATTGTAAAAAACACAAACTAGAAGCCCCCCATGTAAACTTTAAACACAGCAGCTCTTCATGTTCCTTTTTATTTATTCATCTCCATTCCCAGTCGCTCTCTGTGAGCCCCGATCGTGTGACGGCTTTATTTAAGATGACCAATGTAGACATGGTTATGTGGTAGAAAACATTATTTTCCCTTTGTCATGTCTCTGTACATTCAATACTGCGGGGGTGTCAAACTCAAATACACAGTGGGCCAAAATAAAAAAAATGGGTACTAGTCGAGGGCCGGACTGGTTCAGTGTTTATTGCAGAACTTATTGAAATGAATTTATTGCACATATTAAACCTGGGACTAACAAAGCTTAAATTATTGCCTATAAAAACAACATTAAACATTAAATAATCAGTTGCATTCATTTCTTATGGCTCTATCTGCAGAGTCATTTCTTATGATTACATTTTGCCACAGGCCAACAACAGCTTCAAAAAAACTATTTCCCTCAAAGAACAAACCAAGCATGCCCTGTTGTCATGAGAAAGAAAGTGCAGAAGGAAACATCCATTAAACTCAGGTTGCTGCTCTGTGATGTTCAAGCAGATACTTGGCATCTCATCTTGGGTGCAAGTTCATCAATGTTTGGGCTCAGGCTCTGAGCTGAGGAGACCCTCAGGATGGAGTGAAGGTGTGCGTGCAATATACCGGCGGGCCAGATCTAATAGCAATTAGAAATTATCCTGCGGGCCGAAATTAAATTCACCAAGGGCCTGATTTGGCCCCCGGGCCTTGAGTTTGACACATTAAACCAATGTTAAAAATAAGATAAAATGTCATTTATTTATCCCAATTTTGGATTTTCTTTCAAAGCAGCATTTAAACAAAGCATTGCACATAATGTGAGAATGAAAAAGAGTAGACCTTTTAGTAGTCTATGTTTCTTTCTATATTTGGTTAGTGTCGGGTATTTTGTTGGTTGTACATTTGACTCTGTAATACTTGAACTCTTTCGAATTCTCTACGTGATTTCTTAGATGTTATGGCAATACGATTTTGTCAATTGTGATTATTTTGACTGATATTGGAATATGATTCTTGATGTAGAAGCGGAAACACATTTTTTTATACATATTTATGCCTTTACCAAATATTTTCTTACTGCGATTTGGATATTTTAATATATATAATGATGATTACTTGTGCAGCCCTATTAGATATATCGTACTAAATACTTTCTGTTTAGTGTGTGGGACCTTATTCTCAAGCTATGGGCATCTCCGTTCCTATCTTTGATTGGCTTTTTAACTGTCTGTGAATAAACTTGATCGACTGATTGATCAAATACTAAAACCATCTGAGTGGACACACAACGTGTCCTACAGAACACACACCCAGCCGAGCATACACACTTGTTCCCAGTCACGTAGCACAAACACACTCCTTGTGCTTCTGCCCCTCACTCCCAGAGCACAGTCAATCACACAAACTGAAAAAAGAGACCCTGCAGCAGCGACGAAGCCCCGCCTCCCATGACCAGTGAGCTCTGACTCCCCGATCTCTCATTTACCTGTTCCATCACGGCTCCTCTCCTCTCTCTGCGTCTCCCTCACCTTCCTCCCTCCTCCTCCTCCTCCTCCTCCTCCTCCTCCTCCTCCTCCTCCTCCTCCTCAACTCTGTTGCCACGGCAGCAAAACCTGACAATGTGCAAGAGAGCAGGAAAGAGAGTGAGAGACGGAGAGAGCAAATGACATCTGAGTCATTTAATCCACAACCTGTGAATGTGTGTGTGTGTGTGTGTGTGTGTGTGTGTGTGTGTGTGTGTGTGTGTGTGTGTGTGTGTGTGTGTGTGTGTGTGTGTGTGTGTGTGTGTTGGATATGCTTGTGTATATCTCTGTATCTGTGTGTCTGTGTGTGTGTGTGTGTGTGTGTGTGTGTGTGTGTGTGTGTGTGTGTGTGTGTGTGTGTGTGTGTGTGTGTGTGTGTGTGTGTGTGTGTGTGTGTGTGTGTGTGTGTGTGTGTGTGTGTGTGTGTGTGTGTGTGTGTGTGTGTGTGTGCGGAGCGTGGGTGTCTAAGTGGGAGAGCTGTGTGGAGTCGGTTCATTGGTTCATCACAGAGCGATGGCGGTGTGAAGGCAAACACTCTACCTTTGTCTGTCTCACAGCCCCACTGTTTCCGTTTTCTATTTCATGTGCACTGTAAATATCAGGCTTTCTTTTAAAGCAAGATGCCCTCTAAGTGATTCACAAGCATCTCCGTGCTCTGACTGATGGAACAAAGTCAACTTCTGACTCCAAAGTGCTTTCATGATTTAACAGAGCTTCTCTCGCTGCAGACCCGCTCCAGTAACAGACACAATGTAAATATCCTGCATCAGTATTCAGCAGAAACATTACTGAAGACATCTGTTGATATGAGGCCCTGATAACACACACCAAATAAAGTCAAGTCAGAGTTATTTATATCACCAAGTTAGCAAACATCTCAATGGGCTTCACAGCTTTACACCATTGGTGCTAAGCGCTCTAAGAAGACAAGAGAACTGTTATACACACACACACACACACACACACACACACACACACACACACACACACACACACACACACACACACACACACACACACACACACACACACACACACACACACCAAAACCCCTTAAGCACATAAGTGTAAAAACATTTGAAAGAAGTCTCAGGAGAAGCAATTCAAAAAGACATCCCTCTTGCTCGGATGGCCGCCTGTATAGTACGAGCAGTAGGAGAAGAGAAAAGAACAAGACATGTTAACAGTTTGTGAAAAATCAAATCACAAGGGATTTGTATTCCAACAATGGGATTGTAATACGTCAAATACTGTTTATACAATTCCATAATACCCTTTCTCCACCAAAAATGAGCGTGTATGAACAGGATAGACTGTTTTCCATTGCCAGTAAGTCACTGACTTTCCGTAAACCAGAGTCAATAGCAGGGTGATTATAAATGTCTCTTTCAAATGTCTGAACAAGTGTAGGCGATTGCTTGAACATTGGAAAAACTAACAACTTCTGTTGACTTTGAATGGAGTGTGTTTCATGATGAACAGCGAGGTAACATTGTGGTCTGACCGGAGTCTGGTGGCTTTGAGGAGAGCACTTATTTTCTATTATTTGCTTTATTTCATTTAAATAGTTTTCCAAATCCCTGTTGATTTGATTTGATTGTATTTTCACTTCAACGCGCATCAGGAATATGAGCGTGTCCACGAGGGGCTCATGTTTCCATCACTGCTGACTCTATCCCATAAATACTGTGACTACTGCTATGACATGAATCCAATTGTAACCTTCTCACTAAAGACAAAAAACATATATCAGTGGGTGTTAATGGATTTTGATATCCAGCGCTGAGGTGCTTACATTAATCCATAGCATTGTGAAAGTGAACATTCCCTGTGACGTCCACCTGATATCCAACGCTGATTTAAATTGAAAGCGCTCAGACATTGTTCTCTTTGCAGCGCCGTGTGTATTAATATCACTCTTATATTACCAAGGCTTTGTTCTGAATGCAAATTTTAGCTCAGCAAACAAGCCAAGGGGCAAGTGAGTTCAAGGAGAGCTTCCTAATTGTGATTAAACTGCTGCGCTTACATAAGCCTCAGCTGCAACAAATGGGACCCGCGTCGACAGCCAGTGACACTGAGCGGCACATCTTTTTTAAAAGCTCCTGAGGAAAGCAGTGCACTGAGCTTCATAGCCCCCCCCCCCCCCGCCTTCCAACCAACCCCCGACTCCACTGATCCGGACAGCGGGTGGTAAATGTGCATGCGGGGAGGATGAAATGCAAACTCACTGCTGACACAAACACAGAACACGGCGGCGTGCATCCGGACGCAGACGCTGAGAAAACAAAACGACACGTGCTTACGCATAAGCAAGCGTGTGGTGCAGTGGGTTGTGTGTTGGTGTTGGGATCAGGTCATGGGCGGACTGGGAGGAATAAGTGGTCCGGGGATTAATGAGGCCCACTTACAGTTTTTCTCAATCGCTAAACCCACTATTTAGAATCAAAATTCCTTTCATCAAACCAACAGCACAGCCATCGAAACAGAAAACCATTTCTCTACAACAGTATACCATTTATCATTGATATCACACAAAATGCAGATGCTAAGCAGTGTTTTGCAAAACAGATCACACAATTCTCGAACTGAAGTTACAATTCTCTACACAAAGATCAAAGATCTTTTGTGTAACTCATGTCTAACAAAACAAAAATAATTTTCTCACAGTGGATAACACTTCCTCATAAACTTAGACCAGAGCTACACTAATTGACACTTGATGTGCAAAATATTAACACTTGTTATCAGTCAATCAGCCCATTGAAAAAGATAACTCCATGGAATGTACTGTATACCTTACAGTAATGATGTTACATTGAAAACATTTACATGATAGAATTTGCATGACTGTACTTCAAATATTTTTTTAAATGGTGCCGGTAAAGCTATAATAGTGTTGATATGACTTGCATAGCTCTTTGAGATGTTCATATGGGGAGGATTAGCTATAGCTGATACAACATTTTTACAGTCAGTAATTGTGGTCTTTTCCTTTTTGCACATTGAGAAATGTTTTGTTTTGTATTGGGGTGAATTGAGTACTTCACTTCCATGTAAATGAATGGCTCACAGCTGAAATCAATGAATTTCCTATAGTAATTGTAATTAGTGAGAATCCTATAAAAGATCTCCCTCACTTCAGTAAGATGTTTGTCAAGGGTGGTGTCGACACGCAAGGAGATATTTCCCACGCTGCCTTGCAAGGGAAGACATACGCTGTGACGTAGATGAGGCTATGTGGCCAGACAGACGGCAAAGAGCAGATCAGTAAAGCTATATAGATCTCATTCTCTGCTTTACTGCTGATTTACATCATTTTTTTCCCAGTGTATTGCTATTCATCTTTTGTTTCTGTTACGGTGCTCTACTGAAAATGAGACATAAAAACAATGGCATAGTTACAGTAACACACTGTTTTTCCTATATGTAAGTTTGTTTCTCCCAACTTGTCAGTTTTCCGTTCAGTTTCCAATATCGATAGCTTGAGGTTTGTGTATTGATGATTGTAGTCAGTATTTAGTGTGCCACTTAGTAATGACTGTTCAAATAGTCTTCTAATGAGCTGACAAATGTTTGTTTTTGGAGAAGGTATCTGGTTTTGGAAGGGGTATTTTTAGTTTTGAGTGCCTTCGAGCACTTTGCAAGAAATGTATATTGCTATGGTAAAATGTGTTGTTATGGTGACCGGAGTTTCAGTTATGAAAACACATTTGTCTCATTAGAGGACAATTTGTTCTGTTTCGATCGACTTATTCTTTTTTGTGACCAGTATTTTCAGTTTTGGTCATGTAAGTGCATTTTGCAAAAGATATTCAGAGTTATGGCAAGTGTGTTTCTGTTTAGATGGCTATGTTCTTGTTTTGAAGAAATGCATTTTGATTCTAAAAAGTGGGTTTAGCGATTGAGAAAAACTGTAATGCCCGGCATGTATCGGCCGGCCGGCGACAAAAGTATGTTACTTAACAAAAAACCCTGCATTTAATGTTATTTTGGACCATTATTCATTTAGTAATCACATTACCTGAGCCCTTGAGTTGCCGAGAGCAAAATAGTTACAGCATATATTTCGTGATTTTAATGTTAACAGATCATTGATGCAATAACATTTGGACCCAATTTGCCTGACTTGACGCATGGAATAAAACATGGGCGTAGGAAGCATCCTCAATGTGGGTGAGACCATTTAACAGGGAGTGTGGGTAGGTGGTGGACCTCACCACCTCTAGGGGGATCCGGGGGCAAGACTTTTTTTTTTAAATGTTGAAGTTAAATGCATCAATCTGGTGCACTCTGAGAGCAAAATTAGGGACTAAATCTATGGATACATCTCTCAACACCCATATGAAACAGAACTGTAAACAGATTTACTTTTTCTTTCAACATTTATCTGAACAGCAAGTGGAGGCAAAAGTGACCGCGCCCAAAACGATAAATCTGCTAGCTAACTAGCAGTAACAGAATGTGGGCAACACGTTCTTCTCCACAGCCGCGCGACCTCTGAGTCAGACGTCACTTCCCCCTTTTCTATCCTACGGGTACAGCCACTCCCCCTGAACCCAGTTTCCCTGACAACCGCCCCCCCTCCCCTATGCAAGCCCCTCCCTCTGAACCCAGGGCTCGCTACAATACTGTATACACAAACTATACAAAAACGCCTTTACGCTTTGGAGCTTGTTTATCCATCTGTAAGCAACTGCCAGCTAGTTCTCTTAGTCACTCACTCCTGATCGTTCACTGCGCAGTGACAGCTGCTACGGGCCTGATGTGTGAAAGTGAAACTATCTGATAGATAGGACATAGGTAGCCTATCCCTCCAAGGAGTGGCCGGAAGACTTACAAATGTGGGCCGGTAGGATTTAGGCAAAGAAAACATTTTTTTTAGCGCACTCCCGGTATTCCCAATGGCCAGTCCGCCCCTGTCACAGGTTCAAACCCCACTGCAGTCAGCATGTCGTTGTGTCCCTGAGACACTTCACCCCAAATTGCTCCTGTGGGGATTGTCCACATTATTGAGTATGTAAGTCGCTTTGGATAAAAGTGTCTAACATGTGAAATGTAATTGAATGTAACGTAATGCAAGCACACGCACAATGTTCTTTGAACCTTCCTGGAGAGTTGGTGCAGGACGCTTGTGTGTGTTTGTGTTTGTGCGTGACATACTCGGATGTGACATTGTCACAGGAGCACAGTGGTTCCCCAAGCAGGCGGTGTCACTGACTGAGGGCCTCTTTGTCAAGGAGAACACTGGGAAGAATTTATCCATGTCCAATGAACAGGGAGAGGGGTGAGAAAAGGGGGGAGAGCGGGAGAGGAGGGGGGAGTGTAACAGAGAAAGTGCACTGTCGAGATTGAAGACACCGGTGAGAGCTAAGATAGGCAGAGAGAGAGAGAGAGAGAGAGAGAGAGAGGTCAGTGAAGAGACAGGGGTATAGAGTGTTCCTGAGACAAAATAGATAGAGGCGAGAAGAGTGTGAGAAGATATACAGAGGAGGGGGAGGGTGGAGGGTGAGACGGAGTGAAAGAGAGAGAGTGAAGAGGGCAGAGAGGCTGAAAATGAGAGATCAAAGTGTCTGCAGCCCTGCTGAGGGAGGACAAGGTGAAACATATAGGGAGTGGGTGGGAGGAACAGAAAGCCGTAGAGAGTGCAGTTACTTGGGTTAGACGCATTAACACAAACACCCGATGCAATCCAGAATATGATAGTCCTGGAATACATGTTGTGAAGCTTAAAACTAGGGTTGTTTACTCCACAAATTAGAAGGTGGGTAGTTGTGTGTGCACATCACATGTTGGCAATCAGCAGTGATGAAACGTCACTTATTTATCTAAATAGACAAATCCCACTTGGCTTGGTGTGTTTGTTCTTGACCTGAAGGGGATCAGACTGGGATCGAAGTATTGTCTACTTAAAGAGATAAATGTGTGGTTTGGAGTCAATGTGCAAGCGTTACCCTTCCTCATCATTGTTCTACAAACGCACTGTCCCAGAACCCAAGGTGACATCTTCAAACCCCCTGTTTGTCCGACAGACCAAATCCTAAGAAACTCTTTTTTATAATGATCTGGAACAGTAATTGAGCACATGTTAACATTTGAGTAGCTTAAAAAGGCCCTTTTGTTTGATTTTAACATCATGTAATAATGCACATAGCGCTTTGAGCACCAGGAAAAGCACTATATAAATAACATGTATTATTATTATTATATTGTGAGCAAATCTTTGTTCATTTGAATACTGTGAATCCTGCACACCCCTCTGAATAATTTGCTGTTCTGTTCAACACTACCTCTTCTCAATCTGCACAGATCTCCAACTCGTTCATTTTACCGTGTTGATGTACACCATTTAAGCCTAAGCTAATTCCTCGTATGGAGAAACCTACTTGGCAATAAACCTGATTCTAATTCTTAATTTAAATGATCAAATCGTTGATTAATTGTGTGCCGGTCAATGAATCAATGACCTGCTTTAAACTCTGTCCGAGCGGTCCTGCGGATTCCTGTTCTTGTAGGTGCATTATTTATTTAATACGACAGTGTTTGGTCACCAACACGAGTAGACAATGCTGAAAGAAGTGTGAACCTTTTATTGTAGCGCTCAAGCTGTTGTGCATACGGACATGTCGTCATTGACAGCAGCAGACAGTGGTGTTGATTCTTCTCATTTGTAAGACCCCGTTTACGCGAGTACGATACCATTCTTTTTTTTGTGACCAACTTTTTATTGTTTTTTTTTTTTTGCCCTCACAAAAGGGACTTATACAGATACAAATTATAAATACAAAATATAGACAATACAAAAAGAAAAAGAAAAGACAAAGAAAGAAAAAATATAGGGAATCCCTTCCCCATGCCACCCCGTCCCCCCCTCTTCCCACCCATCTTGCCATTTCACAGAAAATCCTACCTGATGTTTTTTAGCAATCGTCTGAGTTCATCTATATATTATATATATTATAGAATAACAATTTATAGCATACCAATTTATCCACATAAAATACATTCATACCTTTTTTTTCACATAACATTTCATCTGTTTAAACTGAATTGCGATTAACTCCTAATAATCTACAATTGCACCAAGGTGTGCGTATATGTACAATAATCATCATTTACATGAATGATATTACCCGATCACCAGCACTTTGAATAGCCTCTAATGTTTCCCCCTTAGCCTTATTAGCAGAAGCGATTGACAGCTCTGAGATTAGAAGGTCATGGAAGGATGATATCCATTGCTTAATAAATAAAGTATGTGGGGGTTTCCATCGGATTACTATTATTTTGTTGGCTGCTGTTAGACCAGCGAGTACGATACAATTCTTATATTATTATATAGAGTTGTTATCAATTTGTTTTAAAGCTCAATAAATAACAAAGAAGACCTCTAACCGGCACTTTTCAAATTTTGTCCGGAAGATTTAAACTTTAACGGACATGTTGACCGGCGAAAAAAAATGTTAGCGCAAACTCTGCGGTTCCCTCGTCCCTTGGAAGAGGCGGAGAGGTGGGTGTTTTCATCTGCTGGTGGACTAACCGGAGACATGTACAGCAGGAGAACACGCCGTCCACCGCGGAGAATAAACAGAAGGGTAATCATGGCAACCATGCTCCGGGGTCTTCTTCGCTGCTTTTGGTGTATGTTGTGGCGGCAGCAGCGCCACTTACAGGCCTGCCATATGTACTACAGCGTTTCCAGCGGTCTCGTGTGAACGGACATTTTAATTGAGCCGAATGCGTGTGAACAAAACACTTTTTTGAAAACGCATACAGTTCTTGTGTAAATGGGGTCTAAGGCTGCAGTTTGTTATCTTGCTATAGATTTAATTGTCCGATGTTCATTTATTTAATTCCCATTGTGTGAAGAGTACTCTTAAAAACCAACAATCAACACTTTAAGTCTCACACGGTTGTGGTTACGGCACTACTTGTATTGAATTTCATTATTTACAAAAGCTGTTATTGTTGTTTCTTATTCCATATGGCCAAGTTTATATAATACCTTTTACTCCTATTTGGATTATATGAACCACTAGAAAACATCCCATGAATAAATCATATTTGCACAACATCAAAATGTTTAACCTCATCTCAAAGTCATGCCTCAAATATATATTCTCGAAAGGAAGGCAGTAAGAAAAAGAAAAGGTTAGGGAGAAAAACTGAAATACTGCAAACAAAAGGCATAAAGGGAACAAAGGAGACAGTGGCATCAAGAGGAGGACAAAGGTAAGATAGCAGAGATAGTGAGATTAGAGAGGTACATGTTAGAGGGGAGGCGGGGGAGAAAGTGCGAATGGGTGCAAAGTGAAAACGCTGAGTCAATGCGACCGAGAACATGTGCTGCTGCTTTCATATCAGAGGCAGACACAAAGTCCTACACACTTAATCCAGCACTACAGAAGAGCCAAAAAGGGGTGAACTAAGGGCCCTTGGTATTTTTCCACTCCTAATGACACTGCTCACACACACACACACACACACACACACACACACACACACACACACACACACACACACACACACACACACACACACACACACACACACACACACACACACACACACACACACACATATTCCCAGCTCATCCATATTGTCTGGGGAGTTGACAAATGTTCTGAAATGTCCTGACCGTGCTCGTTGGGGGACGGCAGCCGAGCTGTCTGCAGCAGGCGCTCTCTAGTCAACAGTGACTTTTAATTGTGAGAAGAATGAGCAAAATAACACTTCTGTGCCATAATGGCCGGCGGTAAAGTCTTCTTAAATCCACATCCACTGAAGCCGTTCCACTTGCAAATTCAATTACGGGAATGATTCATCCTTTCATTATGATAACTGTCAGATTTTCTTGTGTCATACAATAAGGCACAAGGAGGAAAAACAAATGATTCGTCAGCCCCCCCACTGACACCCTTCTCCTCTCCCCCCCCCCACCTCTTCAAGCTGCCTTTTCTCCATCTTTTTGTCTTTCTCTGCATCCCTCTCTCCTTCCTCTCCTCCCTTGCTATCGCTCATGCTGCTTCCTCTGCCTGAGCCTCCGTTCATCCCCGTCTGCCTGGGGGTGCGAGGCGAGATAGCGTTCCCTCGTTTTCCGATTTTCTCCATATCCCCCCCTTCCCTCCCTCCCTACCTCCCTCCCTCCCTCCGTCCTACTCTGGCTCTCCCTTTGCTTCCCCTCCTACCACACCACCCCCCCCAACATCCCCTTCTCCCTCGTGCTCTCTCTAGATAATTAAGATCTCTGATTTTACGGTTTTCCCTTTCATAATAGGCACTGCAGACACTATAAGCTAGCTGCCAAGTCTCCTACACACACACACACACACACACACACACACACACACACACACACACACACACACACACACACACACACACACACACACACACACACACACACACACACACACACAATGCATATGCCTTTTATACACACACGAAGATGAATACATGCACCAAACGGCTAAATCTCCAACTGGGATGAATGAATGTCCCCTATTCTCTCTCACACTCAATTCTCTATCTTTCTTATACTCTCCCCTGCACCACACACACACACACACACACACACACACACACACACACACACACACACACACACACACACACACACACACACACACACACACACACACACACACACACACACACACACACACACACACACACACACACACACACACACACACACACACACCAGCGTGTCAGGATATTTATGTATTTTTGCTTTTGTGTATTTCTCAGTGGTGCCAGGGTGCCGGATGACTTACAGCAGGGTGCAGAATGAAAGCGAGCGAGGGGGGGGTTGGTGTTGGGGGAGTGTTTTTTTTTGTGTGCAGCTCAGACTAGTCTGGCCCTCTCGCTGCTCACCCTCTGCAGACTGACACCCGGCTGCTACAGGGACTCAGCCGCGCTCTCCTACAGCAGCGGATCATGTTCAGCATGTCCAGATTAAACAAGGCAACCGCATCTCAACATTTGCTCTGACTCCCTCAGCCCTTCACCAGCGCATTGTACTTGGCTTTCTTTCACTCGTATGCACCTGTAGAAGAAGTTCTCTTCACCGCCATGTCAAAGTAATCCTGCTTTCTTGAATGTATACCTGAAGTATAGGAGGTTTCAAAGAGTCCAAAGAAACAGAAGTCGTTAAGCAATTGTCTTTAATTCAATCACGAGAGACTTTTGTTTCGAGTGAACAAATATTATTGACATTAGCACAAGAGGATGAGAAATGGGAATAGACTTTTCAATTAGACCTCACTGTGATATCTTATGTTACAGGTGAAGGTGAAGCTGTAAGTAGAATAGGGGAAGTGTGATAGCTTCACCATGATTGGCTGTAAGAGATCATGGCAAAATGTAGTTGGTTATCTTAATTAGTAGATGGTGGAGTGAGAGAAATAATAGTTTTTTTGATCAGCTAGTCCTATAAAGATAAACATTTCCATCTGAGAACAGACAACCACTGAATTTGCTTACAAGCACAACACCTCTAAGTTAAACAGCCAATAACCAAATGTCAAATAGAATCAATTACAAGAGTCGTACATTACGTGTTACTTGTTAGACGCTTTTATCCAAAGCGACTTCGTACTCAATACTGTGGACAATCCCCACAGGAGCAATTTGGCGTGAAGTGTCTTGCCCAGGGACACAACGACATGCTGACTGCAGTTGGACTCGAATTTGCTATCCTCTGATTCGAAGAGCAGCGCACTAACCCACTGCGCCACACGCCTCCCTAGGTAGGACAAGTCCTTCCGAGGTACGTCAAAAATATTTTTGAAGAATGGCATAAAAGAGAATTTAGTAGGGGGCGTTGTTACTTTTATTTCATTGAAATGGTGCGTATAGGTCAATGCACCCTGTACATATGACTATAAACTGTAGGTGTTAGTGGTCCCCATCAAGAGGTCACAAGAGGTCACACCTGAGGAAGGGAGGACCAATAGTCTTTATTGCTTAGGAAGGGTCCTAACAGAGGGTGTTTCTCAATGTCGAGGAAGGCTGCCCCAGAGCCAATATTTCAAGGATGCTACGTCATCGAGTCCCGCCGAAAGACTGTTCCAATGTCCAGGATGCTTGGAATTCTACCGAGGCCAGCGTCCTTCGTTGCGGGAAATTTCGAGGCTGCACATGGTAGACTACGCGGTCTTAAAATCCCCACGATGCTTTGCGTACGGACCGATTTCCAAATCTTTGGCGGAAATCACGCTCCATTTAAGACGGGGCCTCGCATATGACGCACACCTGCACACCTGTTAGCCTGTTACACCATTCTTCGTTTTCCGAAGCTAGGAAGGATTCTTGCATCGCTTCTGAAGGACCTGACTCGAAGGGACTTGTCCTACCAAGGAAGCGTCCTCGACATCGAGAAACACCCAGAGTGAAATGAGCCGGAAGAACCTAAGTGGCAGCCATGATAAAAGATGTTCTCTAGATGATAGGAAAGGGGCTTCAATGCTGTCTTTGTTATCTCCTCTACCTTAGGATGCATTGGACCATCATTTACGAAAGGAAAGGAGATAATGGCGTCCAACAATTCCCAAAAGAGTAGCACCATTCGCCCGGTGCATCATAATTATGTCGGCTGGTGTGCTGATGAATTCTCCTTCACATCTTTCCTTCATTCAATACATTTTTTCACACGGGTTGTGAAAAGTGGTTTGGAAAACACATAGGACATGATTTTTTCGAGCACTCCTGTCTCGAGAGGAGGGCGTGTCCTTTCCAGACAGGAAGTGCTCAGGTGCAATCACTTGACTTCAACGAGAGGCTTCATGCGCTGCCTTGCTTCCTTTGTTTGTCGTTCTCTTTTTGATTACTGCAGACATGTTGTTTGTGTCCTATAACTGATTTTCCTTAATTAATATTCGATAGATTGTTATTACTGCAGACAGTTTCGGTTGAGAAATGTGATTTAAGTTAAAGATTTTGCTCTCTTTTTGCAGAGCTTACACCACACACACAACAAAAGGAATACTCACGAAGCTTACCCAGTACCCTTTTACATGTATCACCTAACAAAAGGTGTATGTCTTGGATCATCTCCTGTAGACTTAAAGGTCCCATGTCAGGCTTTTCTGGTTATCACCCGTCCCCTTGTGTGTTATGAAGGTTTTTCTGCATGTAAACGGTCTGCAGAGTCACAAACCCTCAAAGTACACCCTGTAGCGAGTAAAGCTCTAACACAGAAAATACCTGTCTATGCTGCGCCAGAACGCCTCGTTGAAGATTTCTCTTTTCCCATTTGTTTCTTCCGGGAACCGCATGACGTCATGCAGTTCCCGGAAGAAACAAATGGACCAATCCGCGGAGCTCCTCACACACCAGGACCTTCAGCGTAAATGTTCAGCTAACAGGGAGTCCCATTGACTTGCATAGAGCTCCCTGGTTGGTAATAGACAAGTTGGGATGGCGGAGAAATGCTCTCTGCAGACCCATTCTCACAGCATTATAAACCTTTTTCTTACTCAATATCAAGCAACACTTATTGTTTTTACTTCGGCTGTGAGTGTTTGTGTGTGCTCAGGATGAGTTTCGCGCTGTCTCGCTGTATCGCCGACCTGGAAACCACACCAGTAAGCCAGCTCACTGAGCAGCGAGCCTCGCAACCTCCCGACCAATCAGAGCACAGTGGGCTCACAGGGAGGGGGGGTTGGCAGGAGCTCCAACAAGCCGTTTAGGACAGAGAGTGAATACACATACTTTACAGAGATGCTGTATGAGAAACCAATGTGAGTTTGGAAAATTGCACAATTTAAATGTATTCTAGTAGACCTCAACAATGGAAATATGATCAGTAGAAATGGCCATGACATGGGACCTTCAAATGAAATTGTAGAGTGAAAGTCGCAGTAGTCTAGGAGCTTTAGCAGTAAAGCTTCAGAAAATAATTTCTCGGCACAGTATTTTTCTTGTCAGTGAGGTATTCCATACAAATTTGGGAATCAGAGAGCGGTGATGAGTACAAAATGTGTCATTAGCGATGAGGCATTAACCATAAAGTGATAAACACAGTTTAGCTGCTGAACTAATGATGGGGCACATGAAAGTGCGGCATATTCCCAATATAGTTAATTTTTTTCATATTTATTGGTTACTGATGAATAACTGCTGTCTATTAGCCGCATTTTAATGTGGTGGTTTGGTGAGATGGAACTAATCTTAAGCTCTTTACTTTAAAATAAACAAATAAAAGTGATGTATAAAAATAAGAACGTGCACAGATGGGACGCAACATTTGCTGCAGACTTTGTAAAAGGATCTAAATAACATTGGATTGATGTACTTTCAGCCAATTTACAAGCTGACTTCATTTGTTTTATATGTCAAAGGAAGAAAATAATACAATTTCCCAACAATAAATATAAGAGATAAAGAGAACAAGCAAGGAGAATGAATTCAAACGAAGATTACACACCAAGAAAGGGAACTTTTGCAGACCATTTACATGCACACAAACCTTAACACACTACAGGAAAGGGAAAAGCACATATCTTAGTTTAATATGTACTGTTGGGAACAATGCACCATATGTTCTAAGTTGTAAGTTACCTATGTTTGCAGAATAACTAGTCGCTGTGAAATACATGGTGGTGGTTCAAAGCAAACATATTCATCTCTGTAATATAGTGAGTATACCTGAGTACAGAACTTAAGTAAATGTCATTTGTTACTCTCCCCCTGCTCTCCCGTCCCTCTATCTCCATCCTCCTCCACATCTCTTTCCAATCTCTTTTCAATTTTCTTTATTCCCACATCGTCCCCGGCCCCATTGCCAGTGCTCCTTTTTTCTCTCTCTCTCATTCTCCTCACTCTTATCACAGCTTTCCGTCTCCCCCCTCCCTCCCCCTTCTTCTTCTTCTCCCTGGAGAATAGTTGCTGTAATCTTCTCTGTCTAATGCTGTCAATAGCTCTCAATAACAATGAAATAGCACCGGTTCCATCCCATCATTGATGAAGGCATATCCTCAGTTAGGATCTTATTCGTCATCATGGCAATCTGCCTCTTGGTAATAGCCAATCAGGTGGCTCCTGTGAAATGCACTGCCCCTCTGATAGGTTCCCTGCTGGTTTGATCGACTGCATCTGAAGGCCCGCCACCTCAGCTGCGCCCGATCAATACACCATCACACACACTCATCCCCATACATGTGCTGAAATGAACACACATGTCTGGAAGCCACACGCACGCACGCACGCACGCACGCACGCACGCACGCACGCACGCACGCACGCACGCACACACACACACACACACACACACACACACAGCAAAATGGCTGGCAGGGATCACCTTGGCTGCGTTCAGCTCACCGCCTGCTCTATGCAGCCATGAAACTGGAGCACCTCCATACCTGCCTCCCCACTCAGATATTCTTGGGCTCCATCGCTTGGTAAGGAGACACACAGGGATAGTTGGCTTTTGTTAGTCATTTGGTGTTTAAGTAGAGAGGAGAAAGGCTCCTCCCGTGCCCTGGCTGTAGCATTCCCTCTGAGCCCTCGAACAACCTCAGACAGGAAGGAAACACACATCAGTTCACACACACACACACACACACACACACACACACACACACACACACACACACACACACACACACACACACACACACACACACACACACACACACACACACACACACACACACACACACACACACACACACACACACACACACACACACACACACACACACACACACACACTCTCTTTGGGGAAGGGTGAATTGAGAAAGCGACCACTGATGTGGGGAGCAAACAGCGCACAGTAGCAACAGCACAATGAAGTAGCTTTGTTGCTCTCACTGTGTGGTCAGAATAATAAGCTGTACATGTACACCATTATACAGTAAATATATAAGAAGAGTGTTCACCATTTGATCCACCATTATTAGAACATACTGTATATGATTTAATAAATAGAAAGCGAAAATAAATGACTCCCACTGTGTGCCGGTTATTATATGCTGTGTCTCACATACAGATGGCCCTGCATACGTTCTGCCACTGCTCACTTTGAGCTGCGGTTACAATAATTAGAGCAACACAGCCATCTGCACAGTATGGCGCATGCTATTAGCATTACAGACATGTTTGTGTAGCCGCTTGCCCACCCTTTGACACGGCACAGGAAGAAAGTCAGGTCAGTAATTGCACAGATAGCGAAGAAAGAAAAATCGGGAAGTTCAGTTGGTTTATGAGACGTGATGAGGGATTCAAAGCACAGGGTTACAGGTTCTTGTGTGCTTTAAACATCAAAGCCAAACAAGTGTTGGAGAGGTGAGCCCAGGAAAAAAAGATCTCAAAGTGAAAAGGTATAAAGACAAAAAAGATTAGAGGTGGAAGGGACGTTCAGCTCAGTGACGACAATGCGTATTATCTGCCTCTTTGATGTTCAGACTATTGTGTGCACAAACACAGAAGAGTCATTTTCATCCCCTCATGTGCTTGTAAAGGTCAGAGGTCAGATTTCTACCACTCCAGCATGTCTGTGTTTACAGCAGAAGGTTCAATTGAAGGTCATGAACTGACTCTTTCAGCTGTCTGTCAAATGTGTTGAGAGTTAGACTGGTTGACCAGCTTTCCCAGGTCAACTCCACCCCCCCCATCCTCCCTGTCTGTCCCCCTCTCCTCTGTATTCACCCCTCCCTTCATCTCGCCATCCATTCACACTGCCTTGTCAACACGTCTGTCAGAGCGAGGCCTTGTCACTCTGCTTAGCACCACTGAGGCTCAGCTGAGCTTTCTTTGTGTCTTTTTATTTTTTTTTTGTCTGTTTGGAGGTCGAGGTCGGGGCTATGTAATAGAAAAAAAACATGAACATGGGCTAGGGGTGCATACCGGTTCCCGGTATTACCGAAATACCGGTTACTGGCGGCTACGGTATACCGTACCGAAATCAGATCCAGTTTTCAAAAACCTTTTTAATTTTTTTTAAATATTGTTTTTTATATTAAGTTAGGCGTAAGATCCTTAAACTCACGCCCAAACCGCCAGCCAATCAGATTGTGCGTCTTGCAACGGCTTCGGTGATTGGCTTGATTGCCAAGCAACGTCCTTCACCTTCCTCCCGAATGTCTGAGCCTTTCGGTTAGCTTTCGTTTTTTCATTAGCTCGATGTCGGCACGGAAATCTAAAGTGTGGCTGCATATGACTGCCAGTCTGAATGGTGGGGTCTGTAACCACTGCCAGTCTGAATGGTGGGGTCTGTAACCACTGCCAGTCTGAATGGTGGGGTCCGTAACCACTGCCAGTCGGAATGGTAGGGTCTATAACCACTGCCAGTCTGAATGGTGGGGTCTGTAACCACTGCCAGTCTGAATGGTGGGGTCCGTAACCACTGCCAGTCTGAATGGTGGGGTCTGTAACCACTGCCAGTCTGAATGGTGGGGTCTGTAACCACTGCCAGTCTGAATGGTGGGGTCCGTAACCAATGCCAGTCTGAATGGTGGGGTCTGTAACCACTGCCAGTCTGAATGGTGGGGTCCGTAACCACTGCCAGTCTGAATGGTGGGGTCTGTAACCACTGCATACATCAAACTTGTTTTTCATTGTTTGTTCAGTACTAAAAGGTCGAAGTCCCACAATTAATTGTATTATTCATTTGACATGTTAACTATATCCTAAAGCGCTTCAATTGTTCCCTTATGCAACATGAAAGTATCACGATATGTATCGGTCGAGTATCGGTATCGTTCAGTGGTATCGGTATCGTAAAAAAGTCAACGATATGCGTCGTGGGCTCTGGCGTGTGTGGATGAATAGAACACGGTCATACTTGTGTCTTTGTGTTGGATCTATTGCTGTATCTGGTATATACTTGTGTATGCCCTTGTTTGTATGTGTGGAAGTGTGGAAGTGTTTGAGTGCCTCGATGTGTGTGCCAGCTGTTGTAAAGTCGTCTTTAAACCCCCAGGAGATCCCTTCATGGGTGAGTCCTGTCACTTCTAAAGGCAGTTTCTCCACCAGAGACATGAATAGAGATGTGCGTTTATGTATTTTATTATTAGACAGGCGATGTGCATGGGACTGGGCTGCCTCTGTGGTGTGACAGAGAACATCTTCATAGGCTATTGTATGTGTTGTCAAATTAGGTGCTCCCACGTCATTGAAATGTGACAGTGCAAACTAAAGATAAGCCGCAGAATTAGAAGAAAGGGAAAACATTTTATGCCAGGAGAATGTTGATGTGTCCAGTAACGTGTGTGTTGTGTCCTCCCTTCCTGCAGGTGGTGGTACAGGCAGCCAGCAGACCGTTCTCCATGAGGAGCAGTAGAAGATGCCGGCTCTGCCAGCACTGCTGCTGTCAATACACTTCCTCTTCCTCCTGCTAGTCACCATGCCGCCACGCTCCCTCGGTCAGACCCCTGTGCTCTCCTCCGTCCGCATGGGTGAGCCGTCACTCCATCCTCACAACATGAAAAAAAGTTTCTACTTTTCCTGGTTGGTTTTTGGGCTCTTTAGGTGACTCAAAGTGTGTTTTGACACTTTGGTCTGAACATCAAGAGATAAAATGACTTTCAAAGGCCAAAAGTGCAGTAATAATTTACTTTCTGGCGTCCAATCTCGTTATACGGAAAGATATTTCACCATGCAAGTGATCCATGATACAATCTTATTAGAATAACTACTTTTTCATCTACTGTATGTAAGCAGGTGTGAGAATAAAAGTAGATTTTCTTCAAAGAAAGGCTCCACCATGAGTAGCAGTCTGACACCTTCAACAACACTCATACGGGATTTTATACATTTCAATTGGTTTCCTCATACAGATGTAAGAATTCCCTCAGAGCATTCGAAAAATAGGGTTGCCATGATATCAGATTTTCACTTTGCAGTAATTGTGGCTTCAATCATTTTCAACAACGATATTTCCACAATGTCTATAGGGAATAAAAAAGAGGAATCATTTTCAATCCTAAAAATGAATCTACCTCTTGGTTCGTTTTGAGAAATACACAGTTTGTCGGTGGATGAATTATACAAAAAATATAATGTAGGAAAGTGGATAGAGAGTCTGTACCCAGAAAAATGTACAAAAAGATTTGAGAAATCAAATGATTCAAGAAGCACTTGGGTATTAAACAATGTTAAAGTGGACCTATCATGCTATATTTGAATAATATAGTGTAGGACCATACCTATATAAGGCATATTTATACTTTTTATTTTTCAAAATACCAAACAGATTATGCATTTTAGCCATTCCTCATTTCGCTCAATTTAACACTGTCTTTGCATCATGGGCTGATTCTGTGAGAACAGCACCATCTACAGGCCTGGCATATGTACTACAGCGTCTCCAGCGCTTTCCAACGGCAATGTCCGTGGCTGTCTCCTCCTGATTGGTGGAGTTGGCCCAATAGCCGTAACGCCACTTCTGTGACGTCATAGAAGTGTTCAAATCTGGATCAGTCTGTATCAGATCCGTTGCAGACCCGTTTTTAGAGATTTGGGTATGGAGTAAAATAGAGAGGGTTGTGTTTTCTGACACTTAGTGAGTTCCCTGGAACACCGGGGACACATATTCATGTATAAAAGACGTACAAAAGTGCATTTTGCATGATAGGTCACCTTTAATATATGTGTCATTTTAACATCATATCAATTTTAAATGTGTATCTATTATGGCTACAGTCAATGCCAGTTCATGGCAACACCCCTTACTTCGAAATATTACATTTTCTATAAGAAGTAAAGAGTCTGACCAAAATAACACATTGTCCTGCCAAAATTATCAAAACACATCATAGACTAAAGGACTTGAGCTTACAACCTAATAAGGCTGTCCAGCAACACCATCTCTGACCCAAACCATGTTCTGAACAGCGAATATGAACTGCTACCATCTAATCGGAGATACAGGGTCCCACCATTCAAAGAAGTCAGACTGTATCCTCAGTAAATACAGAGCTGAATCCCAGATCAAATGCGCGCTAAAGGGTGTTAGAGCATGTTTTCTCTCAGTGATTGTGCTGTTATGTTAAATGTTTGTTGTTTGTTTTTCATGTATTGTGTCTGGATACTTGTCCTTGTTGATGTTACACATGGAGCTGCTGTGATGCAAGTCAAATATCAGACTTGATCTGACCATTAAAGTATTATCGTATCGTATCGTAAGACATAAATAAAAGCACAACAATCAATATATACAAAATAACAGTCACTTCAATATCTTTGGGAAATGTACATTAGTGCACTGAAGTGGTAGTATGACATTTTGGGAAATACACTTCTTTGCTTTCTGGCAGAGAGACAGATGAAAAGACCTTCACACTTCGAAATATATAATTTTGTGTTAGAAGTCAATATCTTTGTTTGACCAAAGAACACATTGGCCTGCCAAAATTATTCAAACACATCATATACTAATGGACTTGAACTTTGTAACAACTAAATAACAACTACACACACTGAAATGGTAGTATGACATTTTGGGAAATACACTTATATGCTTTCTGGCGGAGCGCCCGATGAAAGACCTTCACGCTGCTCTCCTTCCTCTCCGCCTCTCTAGCGGCGATCCTAGATGACCAGTCCGTGTGTGGGCGGGGGGAGCGGCTGGCGCTGTCCCTGGCCCGAGAGAACATCAACAGCGCCATGGAGGGTCCGGCCCGCGCCCGGGTCGAGGTGGACATATACGAGCTGCAAAAAGACTCCCAGTACGACACTACCGACACCAGTGAGTGGGGCCGACGCATGCCAAAGAAAACCAGTAGAGTGGAAACATCCAAGTCTTACTTAATCTAGGAAAGTCCAGCAGGGCATAATTAGTCCAGACAGAAAGTGACCACTAAAAATACCAGTACTTATTATTATTAATATGGACTATTAATATTTATAGTGACTGGCTAAGAGTAGAAAAGGAGTCTGCTGCAGTTTTGATCCCACTTAAAAAGGCTGATGATATTTTACAAAAAAGATAATTACATTTCCGAAAAAAAGCTGCTTTTTTATGAGCAAATGATGTCCGGATAGTTAAAACACCCCCACTTTCGTGTGATTAGCAACCAGTAAGGGCGTTTGCTGATTAGTTTACACGTCATTGGAGACCAGTAATGGGCCAGTAAGCCTGTCTCATTAAAAACAGTGGACCAGTGCCCTGCAGTAACAGCTGGCTCTGCCTACTGTGCAGGACACGGCAACAACAAATCATCAAACACTAACACAGATCAGCAGCACAGGCCAGCGGAAAGCAGCAGCAGCAGCAGCACAAAGGGCCGCTCCATGACACTTGTATTGATACACAGATTTAAAACAGAATATTTGGAGAGTGTAAAGACTGAAGAAGTGCTGCTGATTCCAGCCACTGAGCTGACAACAGGCTCCCTGCTCCTATTCTAATGGGTCCCCGACCCTGCCACGAGCTACTGGCAACATGTCTGTGTGCTGAAGATGGGGTGTGTACATCTGTGCATGCTTGAGTTGTGTGTGTGTCTGATGTGTGTGTGTGTGTGTGTGTGTGTGTGTGTGTGTGTGTGTGTGTGTGTGTGTGTGTGTGTGTGTGTGTGTGTGTGTGTGTGTGTGTGTGTGTGTGTGTGTGTGCGTGCGTGCGTGCGTGCGTGCGTGCGTGCGTGCGTGCGTGCGTGCGTGCGTGCGTGCGTGCGTGCGTGCGTGCGTGCGTGCGTGCGTGCGTGCGTGCGTGCGTGCGTGTGTGTGTGTGCCCTTGACCGATGGGCAGGAGACTTTGACAGGCTTGTTTGCTTTCGGCTTATTTTGGTCTCTGGATCAGAGAGCTCATCATCTTACAGCTACGGCTGTCGGAGGCACACACACACACACGCACGCACACACACACACACACACACACACACACACACACACACACACACACACACACACACACACACACACACACACACCCAATCATACACATTTACACATGCATGCACACCCATTCCTATCTTCAGACAAAAATGCACATTCACACGGTGTGGGCGCACACACACAGAGGCACTGGCAGCGACTGAGGACGACTAATTGGGATGAATTAAAATACCAACCAAATATACCAGCAATAAAAAGAGCTTTATTACTGTAAGAATAACGCAGTTAACTCCGCAGACTCATTTCTTCTGGATCTCTGAAAGCTGTTTTTTTTTTTTAGGTGGGTTGACAAAAAACAGTCATAAAAACTCATTAGACTAAAAGATACTGTGCAAACCAAGTTAGACTGTGGCGCAGGGGGTAAATAAGCTTCCACCAATCAGAGGGTTCGATCCCACCCCCTGCAGTAATAAACATGTCGAAGTGTCCTTGAGCAAGCTGTTCAACCCCTTAGCGCTCCTCAGCATGTCTACAAAATGTCAGCTTTAAAGCTTCAGCTACATTGACATTTATTTAATATTCGCTTTATGGTAAATTATGAATGATTCCTTTTTTAGGAAGACTGCTCAATGGTAGCTAAATATGCTTATTGCTTTTTTGTTGAGAGTTAGATGAGACCACTCTGAAGGCTTCATACGGCTGACTGACTACAGTCTGCAGCCGGTTAGCTTAGCCTAGCTTCATATTTATCGTCTAGTCTTGAGACATTATTCTTCCCCTCTGACTCCTGGCAGGAAAGTGAGTAAGCGTATTGATCAGTTACAGAGACTGCAGGCTGCAGTGTAAGACAGATGATGACCACAACTGTCCTGTAACTAACTTTTAATCATTGATGTATATGTTCAGCATAATGGAGACGATTTAAAAAGCATCAAGTTTTTGACCTTAGCTGATCTTTGTCAGGATTTCAAGGAAGAGAGGGTACCGAGCCTTGCCTTTTAATATATTACTTCAGAGGGTTGTGCTTATTGGGTGATTAGGGTATTAACTGTGAGACTATGAGAGTCCTTCAGAACCTTTAACAAGCTAAATTGAAAGTTCATAACCAGAAAAGAAAGGATTTTTACTTTTACTTTATTTAAGATCCCCCTACAGAGTGTACTTCTGCGAATATCACTAATCTTCTTGGGGTCAACACAAAAGCCATTCAAACATCACAATATTGACAATAAAATAAATTATTTTTAAAATCAGAGTAAGGGAATAGATATCTTACATTAATACTCAAGTAAACATGGCCACCTCCTAAAATAAGAACCATAGGAAGAATATCTTTTTTTTTACGTCGATTAGATGTATTACATTTCCCATTAAGATGGGAATATGGATACAGTGGAGACTTGTTGTCATGGAGGTTTTGGAGAGTGAAATGTATGCTTGAACTGCATCAATAGAGATGTTGTTAGGTTGAGCCTCTCCTGAGCAAAGTACTCATTGTAATAAACAAAAGTGTAAAATCGTTTCCCGACTCCCCCACATCGATGTCTTCGTGCAAATAATTAGGCAAACTGGCATTTGTTATTCGAAGGCGACCATCACTCTGTTACGCTTGTTCTAATGCCAGAGATATAATAACATTCGAAATTAATGATTCATAATCATTCAAATCAATAAAAACAACTGTCTTAACAAGTGAATAATCGCAGCAGGCAACCCTGGCCTGCCCTGCTGTCGTCCCCGGAGCATTCATCTCAACATCAATCTGATTATAATGAGACAGATTGTGCTGCTGCAATAGAAGCAGTGCTTAAAGTGAAATGCTAATGCAACTTCTGAGTTTTTTTGCTGCATCTTGAATGTCCCCTCTTCTCCCCTGACTGCAGCTGTGTTACTGTATGCCAACTGCGAGCTGCCATCCAACTGTAGCAGAGGGGAATGTGTCTGCATATTCAATGTGTATTTCCCCCCCTTCTTCCCTTTCAGTGTGTCAGATTCTACCCAAAGGCGTCGTCTCTGTGATAGGTCCCGCCTCCAGCCCCGCCTCCGGCTCTACTGTCAGTCATATATGTGGAGAGAAGGAGGTGAGTGTGGAGGATTAACACACACAGATTTCATGTAAACATACAGACAACTAGTTCTTCTTCCTCTCTGACACACTACCCCTCCTACCCACACACACGTCATGATGAATGTCTCTAAAGATTAGTTTTCCTTCGCATTTCTTCTCATATAATTATCCAACTGCTTTCTCCCCGTAGCCTTTTATCTTTAAGGTGCTTCTCCCATCTATCTTTCCTTTCTTTTTCTCCCTCTGTAGCCTTCACTAATGCATGGTTCTTATTCACAGTTTTTCCCTGCTCGAGTGTTAGAAGGGGAGTTAATCACGACACATTTGCCTTCCTTAATGTTCCTCTCTCCTCTCTGCCAGATCCCTCATGTAAAGATCGGTCCGGAGGAAACTCCCCGCTTGCCGTACCTGCGATTCGCCTCTGTCACGCTGTACCCTAGCAACGAGGACCTGAGTCTGGCCATAGGATCCATCTTACGCTCGTTCAGTTACCCATCAGCCAGCCTGGTGTGTGCCAAGGCAGAGTGTGAGTACACGTAGTTCCCTTTCTATTGTTATCAAATCAAATCAAGTTTTATTTATAAACCACATTTAAAAACGATTTTTCATCGAGTCAAAGTGCTGTACACGTAATAAAAGCACACTACAATAACATAAGAAAAAGAAATAGAAAAGAAAACAATTTACAACGACAAGACACAGAGAAATGTCAGGTGCTCAGCTCTGACTAGAAGGCCAGAGAGAGTGTTGCACAGTACTTTATGTGCAACTGCATAGCTGTGTTTGTTGTTTAGGTGGGTGTAAGTGCATCAATTGTGTTCCAGCTATACCGACTATATATCTGTGTGGTTTTTAACGTGTGTGCGTGCAAGTGTCTCTGTGGGAGTGTTGGCACATTCACACAGTTTGGGCGGATATGACTGTTTTGCATGGTTGGACACTCATTTTGACAGTCTGGTCATGAAGTTCTGTCTGTGGTCCGAGATCACAACACGGCTCCTGCTGCTGCTCTTCTATTTTTTTTTGTAATGCTCTTGCACACTGTCTCTTATTCACCTCAGCGGGTTTTTCGGCCAAACCAATTTAATAAATATTCGTGTTTGAAATGCTTTCCAGTATTGGAAGAACTTATGGGACATTTGATTTAACTTGCCAGGCACTCAGAGAGCTTTAACATCACTGGGGATTTGGGGCTTAGTCGCTAGCCCTCTTTATTTTCATTTTGAAAGAGTGCGTTATTGATTTATTATGCACTGCCCCAGCGAGAGTAGAGGGAATTAAAGAGCTTGGTCCGACGGTAGCTGTAGTATTTAAACAAAGCTCGAAATAATGTATGCAGTAGGAGGTGAAAAATACTAATTTCTTCCACTGAATAGTCATCTGACATTATGTGTGTGAGTGAAACTGAGCTGTTGTGCAGCTGTTAACGTCTCGCACAAGCCGAGGAAAACCTTGCAAGAGTGAAGGGCAATTACATAAAGAATTAGTGGGGCCATTGAAGTCTGTGAACACCTGTCACTACAGTGTGAGAAGGGTCGATTTTGACGAACCAAAATTTGCTACGTTTTGAAGAATTCACTCAGTAATTAAGATAATTTCATTATCGTCCCAGCAGGTAGCCAGCCTTCCTCAAAAGCACGCTGAATTCCTCATTCCAGCTTTGAAATGGCTTCAGACGTCTTTTTCTCAGGTTTGATCATCAGTTAAACGTGCAGACAAAGCTTTTTCACCTGTCGAGGTTTAGAAGCAACAGATAGCATCATAGTTAGCGTCCGGGGTTAAGAAGATGCAGCTTTCAACGGAGGGATGTGAGTGTGTAATATATTTGGCTTGAAGGTGATCTTTACAAGGTTATCACAATCACAGACTCTGACCCACTTGGCTGCGCTATCTATTGCCATGGAGCTGGTTGCCATGGCTGCAGAATAGGTGCTAACTGCCACTCAACAGACTTGTTCCACACTGTGAACGAGTGTGTGGGTGTGTGTGGTGCGGTATGTGTGTGTGTTTGATGTTTTTAATGCTTTTACTTTGTCTGTACAGGCGCCGGTGTGTGTGTGTGTGTGTGTGTGTGTGTGTGTGTGTTGTTGCCCCTGAGTGTACTGTTTGCCCGTACATGTGTGTGAGGGGTTTGGGGGTATTTGCATGGGTGTGAGTACGGCTCTGTGCTCAACATCAGACAATGTTTACAACCAGTCCACTTGTTTTATTCATCGTGTTTACCCCTGTGTGGAGCGCAGTGTTCAAGTGAAGCAGACATTCTCTCTTTTTTGTCAGTGAGGCGAGAAATGTGTATAGTCCTGAATTTCATTGACACCCACCAATGCGCGCTCTATAATTAAGTAACGTAATTTGAAATTGGTCACTTTTGCAACAACATGTTAATTGCTTTAATCACATATCCCTCCCTTTCAGCCTTGTGTGTAGAATAGATATTAAGTTAGAAGAGAGGAGATTTTTTGGTCATTTTTATACATATCGTACTCTCGCTATTCCTGGGTCACAATGCGTTATCTGAACCGAATTCCATTATGCCGTTTTCATGAGATGAATGAGGTTACGGACGGCGACGCGAACCGCCAGGAGGAGGAGACGGTGATGGCGTAAAAAAGGCGAGATGGGTAAAGACAGAGAGGTAACTGGAGCACAGGGCAGGGAACAGAGAGATAGAGCAGTTAGGGCTTATGTGTGAGAGGGAGAATGTGTGAAGGAAGGAGGGGTGGAGAGGAAGCTGTAAAGTGCATTGATTTTTTCCCTCCTTCTCCAAACTAATTAAAGTTTTGGCCTGGTTCAGTGATTACCCCACTGCTTACAGAGGCTTTCTCCCGCTGAAGGGCTCTGCAAGCACCACCTCTCCTCCCCTCCTTCCCCCCTTCCCCTCCGTCCCCCAGATGCCTGCCCCTCCACTTATTTACATAGCTAGGGGTGCCTTATTATGGAATTACAATTAGGAAGCACCAGGGCTGACTTCCTGGTAAAGGCTCATTCCACACCCAATGTCAAGTGAGTCTTGACTGCCATTGGTACTACTCAATTCGCTTCAAGTGTGAGAATGGTCTCAAGTGCTGTATTTTCGGTCTTTCTGCTCCTGCAGTTCTGCTTCTATTTCCGTCCATCTGTTCGCCAGATGTTTCGCAGAATCCATAAAGAAATCTCCAGTTTTAGTTTTATATTTTCTTTGAAGCTTTTTGAACATACACAACGTTTCTGACAGTACATACATCACTCAAAAGAACTGAAGAGCATCATTGATGGATGGGATAGAAGACACAAAGTGAATTACAAAGCACTCAAAGATCGCATACCTCTGCCAAGTCTGCACAACTCTCCTGATTTATTATTCTATTAATAGACAATGTTTAGAAATGTGTCATACTGATTGTTTGATGGCTCACATCAATTTTGGAGGATACCTAAAAATCCTCTCTGGGGATAATAGGGCTTTGTAAAGAGATTAATTTCAGGTGAGTCAGACTCATAAGCACTGAGTTATAGTTTTATTTTGTCATGTTGGTTTGGTGCCATACAAGCTTTAATGTCAGGAGCTTATCGTCCTGTTGCACAATGCTTTTTAAACGCTTATGTGAAACCTAGAAGTTGTTTATAATTCGGAGACAGTAAAACGAGTTGTAGCCAGTCCAAAATGCAACTTGATGACACAGATGACATTGAATGAACTTCAAAGCAAGCGGCATTTTGTTAAGAAAGTTAGTTTGTTTCCACTCAATTATTCACATTAAATAATAATACATTTTATTCGAAAAAATAAAAAATCAAATGTACATTTTCTGACAGGAAAAAGGAAACGTGTGAGCCTTGGTTTATGGTTCCTAACCTTAATAAATAACAAAGCAAAAGCGTAACTCTAACACAAATATTCAGTAGTAAATAATTTTTGATTTTGAAAACCATATCCATACATACATTTGTACCAAAAGCATAGTATTTACATTTCTCAGAACAAGGAGGGGATATGTAAATATTTGAAAGCTTGTCCAAATATTTACGGATCAAACTTGGTTAACTAGATTCGACAAAACCGGGATAATTGACTTTAAAGAGTGAAAGTATGTGAGGATCCTCGGGTTTGATGTGTCAGTTTCCCGTAAAATAAATATGACCAGAAAATAATCTTAATACTCTCCAACAGTTCAAACGGTTAGCATTTAAGAGACATCTAAAACAAAATAGATATTGTTATTTATTATTTGTTTACCCTAGGGCTGCTCGATTATGGCAAAAATCATAATCTCGATTATTTGGGTCAATAATTGTAAATGCGATTATTCATTGAGTTTGAAAACATCCATTTATTGGAGATTTTTTTTTTTAACAGTATGTTTTTAACAGTTGATTACCCTGAACTTTAGGTATAATTAAACTGAAAACCCCCCCAAAAAAAAGATTATTAAATTTAAAAAAAGTAATAATAATAATAAAAAATAATTGTTTTATTTCGATTATCTTGTTTTCGTAATCGTTGCAAGCCATAATCGTAATCGCGATTAAAATACGATTAATTGAGCAGCCCTAGTTTACCCTTCTTTTTATTTTTCCTTATCTTCAGTACATGAGACTTTTCCTCAAAGGACAATGACTTTATGTTTTGAAACGAATTGAATCCTTTGATTGAATTCACTTCATTTGTATTTAAAAGTATTTCATTTTAGTGTCTTCATTCAAACATCAGGATTGTTGATTCGCTTCTTTCCTCCCTCGCATGTTCTGTTATTGTTCTGTTAATCTTCAGCTTTGTCTTTGTCAGTGTGTCAGTGCGGGGGGATGAGAACAAACCAAGATGGTGGAAATCTGTCTTGGTGTAAATGGATGTTTTCTGAAAGATTGATTTAGCTGCAAAGTTACCTGAAGGAACATTTGAGCAGTTTAGGTGTTTAAAGCTAAATGTATTAGTGCTTTATAAATGGTTACATTGTGGCGCTATCTCTACAGCACAAACTCATCAGTTGTTTACCTTCCCGTTGCTTCACTCTTCTACAAAATCTTTCAAGTGTATTTTAAGATAACCCGCTATGCAAACCCACTGAATCCAGAAGCACCTTGGTGGAGGTCATAATAGATGAAGTAAGTCTGTCTGAGAGAAACAGCGAATGCAGACATACGCTAGTGTCTGTATTAAATGATGTTTCATTTCCTAGGGATTTAGACAAACCATCCATCATGCTTTGCAAAATGACACATATATATGACCAGCTGGAAATAAATCAAGATTCTCTCCGGTCCTGCAAAGCTTACATTTTGGAAATATGAGTTGTGTCTACTGATACAGACATTGATATGCAGCTCACCGGTGCTTTGGCTTTGCCTCAGGCCTGCTGAGATTGGAGGAACTGGTCCGCCGCTTCCTCATCTCCCGGGAGACGCTGTCAATCAGGATGCTGGATGACAACCTGGACCCTACGCCGCTGCTGAAGGAGATCCGTGACGACAAAGTGGCCACCATCATCATTGATGCAAACGCTTCCGTGTCCTATCTCATCCTCAAGAAGGTCAGTCCTCAAACATCAATACCTTCTACATACCCTGCAGGGTGTGCATTTGTAGACAGTACACACACAGTTAAAAGTCTCCTATTATGCAAAATCCACTTGTTCATGTCTCTTCTACATCAATATGTGTCCCCTCTGTGGAAAGAGACTCTGAAAGTTTCAGGAACAAAGATTCTCTCTCTTTTTGTCCTGATCCATTTCTATAAAAACCTGTCTGAAAATGAACTGATCAGATTTTGGCCACTTTATGATGTCATAATGATGTTTTGGCTTGTGTAACCATTAGCCAATCAGCAACCAAGGTAACCCCCCCCCCCCCTTATCACCTGAATCTCCTCTAGAGCACCATTGTGTTCTTTGTAACCAAATCTCTCTCAGAGGGGCGTGGGGAGGGCACCTTATTTTCATCTAAAGTAACAGACAGAGAATCAGCGCTTTGGAAACAGGGCTGAAACAGAGGGGATTATGGGTAATGCTGCAATGATCTGTTTGGTGTTTGGAGTCAAACACTTCAGAGACATGTTTTGTCAGAGACCTGTAATATATTGATGAGAAAGAGTATAATAGGGAACCTTTAAGCTCAGGGATTTGCATTTTCGTCCCTATTCGGGAAATTCATGTTCATGCAGAGCTGTATAAAAATAACACAACTCTCTCAAAGGCTGCATGTTTTTACCTTCCCTGCCCTCCAGGGCTGCATTGGGAACAAATATGTATGTCTGCCAGCTGCAATCACTTGCGCTCTTAAGAAAATATATGACAAAAGAACATCTTTGGCTGGGTCGCGGCGCTGACGTTACCCCGGCTCGTTCTGATTCATAGTAGGGCCTGTGGTGCCGGTAGCCAGCGCAGTGAGTCACAGTTTGAATGTGTACGGGATGTCTTCACCGGGCACATCGGAGCGGCTGCCCGCCCTCGGCCAAATGTCCGAGTGTTAGCCTGAGGATGTAAAACTGTGATTAACGTATGCTCCCTCTCCTCCCAACATTCCCTCCTACTTTCCCCCAAACTGTCTCCATTGCTCCAATAACTCTTTGCCATCTCTCCCTTCATCAACCTTCCCTCATCTTCAATTTGTTCTGTCTTTCTCTTTCTTTACAGGCGTCAGAGCTGGGGATGACGACTGCATTTTACAAGTACATCCTCACCACGATGGTAAGAGCTTCCCAATTCTACCTCTCTTTGAACTTCTCCTTCCTTTTGTTATCCCCTCGTCCTCCTCCTCTTCCTCCTCCTCCTCTTCGTCCTCTGTCCCCTTATGGGTGGTGTTATGGAAATTGTGAGATCAAATGTATTAACATTGCTGTCTGTAAACTGTTCCTCTGATTAAGTCATAGCGTGGGAAGGGACCTTTTCAATGTGTGTGTAAAACAGATGTGTTTGGACTAGGAGCTTTTATGACATCCATTAGCACAGTGGTTCCCAACCTTTTTTCCCAAGAGCCCCCCCAAATGACTGCTGTTGGAAGTTGCGCCCCCCCCCACACACATACACACAAGGGGGGGGGGGGGCGCAACAGCGGTAATTCAAGTTTAAAAGTCTCAAAATGCTACAACTACTGTCACAAACTAGCTGAATGTGAAGTATGTTGTTAAAGGAGGATGAAAGCGTAACTAAGGAGCACTGTTGGAGTGACTTTGATGGTTATTGGACTCAGGATTAATTTGGATTCCCGCTGAATGAAGAAATTAAAGGACGGCGCAAGTGGAAACAATTCACAAAGGGATTAAACTGTTTAAAACACATGCTCAAAGTAAGCCGGATTTTGCCGATGTGTTTTTGTGGATTCAAAAGTCGTAAATAATCTACAAAATGGAGGAGACCGATCTGATCGGAGCAACTGAGACAAATAATCCAACTGAAACCGGCATGGACAATGACTGTTTTAAAAATGCTCTTATCCAGAAAAGCCTGGTTTGGACACTTTACGCGCAGAAGAAACATTTCTATTAAAGAAAGAATTATACATTTCTGTCTTTTTATGCCTTTAATAGCTACTAACTTGAATTTGTATTCAAATGAAATAATCAATTATTTTTTATATTTTAATGTAGAGACAAGGCTTTTAGTGATAATCATGTATTGCGTTACAATTATATGTAAAAAAAAAAAAAGATCTAAATATGATATTTGGCCTCAAATCATCTGAGGCCTGGCGCCCCACCCCCCCCCCCACGTTGGGAACCACGGCATTAGGAGATAGGAAGAGGGGAAGGAAGTTAGGATAAGGTGTTATCTGCGTCCCTTTTGCTCTGTGTAGGGTGTGAGTTTTGCATCCAGTGCCAGGGGGTCTCAGCTGGCCTAACCAAATGTTGTTTGTAATGTAACTAAGCTTTGATGTCCTCCTATAAAGGAGAGCCTGTTTCACTCAGAACATCACGTGCTCTCTGGTGAGACGTCATACTTGCAAGTATAAAAGATCTTCGATACCTTTAATACGAATATTGTGTCGCTGTACGTTTGTTACCTAACTCATAATTCTCTCTAGACCACAGCTGATTTCAAAGCTGCTACGACAGTGGGCAACGCTGAGCATAGCATGAGATAAAGGGAGAGGTGACAGAGAGAGGACATGAAGCTTCGGTGGAGGGAAGGAAAGGGAGAGATCTGAGAAATGAACACCCTGTAAAAAGATGTGGAAGTGCAGAGGAGGATAGCAAAGAAAGAAGGGTTCTGAGCCGGTGAAGGTGATGACAGATGTGATGCGCCCTTTCTTCTTCTGCCACCCGCCACCTTCTCTGTGCTTCTGGTGTTTTTCATCTGCCTCTTTGATATGCTCCCCTCCCACCATATTGAATTAATGTGTCACTTTATGCCGTGCGTTCTCTCCACCTGATGTCCTTTAGAAGCCACGTCTTGTGTGTATATTTCTGTGAAGAACTACTGGAGTCATTTCCATCAACATCTCTTCCCCCCCCCCCATCTCTTCCCCCCCCCCACCGTATCTCTGTTTTCCCATTTTCCTCTCTGTCTGTGTTTTTGTTTTTTTCTCTCTCTCTCCATCAGAGATTAGATGTTGTCACCCCCTGTTGCCTCTGTTTCTTTATTCATCTCACTCTTCTTCGCACAGTGGGTTTCTTCTGCACTCAGATTCTGATACACTGTCAACATTGTCACTCACCTGAATGTTCTGTCTCTCTCTGCAAACACCCTCCTCATATATATATAGAGGAGTAATAACCAATATCATAATAATTATATTAATACTAGGGCTTTCAAACGATTACAATTTTTAATCAGATTAATCACAGCTTAAAAATTAATTAATCAGATTAATCACCATTCGAACTATGTCCAAAATATGCCATTTCTTTATGTATATTGTTGTGGGAATGGAAAGATAAATGAAAGAAGGCGGATATATCCATTTAACATACACGTAATGTATGTATGTTTATTATAACATTGTTCTGTGTGTCAAAATGAAAGACAGCCCACACACCTATCAATCATCAAACCGTGGGGTCTTATTTCATTACGTGTTGATTTCTATCAACACGTAATGTTGTATCGATGTATATAGAGATGTACTACAGCAAAAGTATTCTCCGTCGGGTCTTCCTGCAACAACACCACGCCGTTATCTTGATTCTGATTGGCCAGAATACATTATCAAAGATGTTCTATTGAGAAGACGATCACTACGTGACAAAAGTTTTCAAACCGTTTCTAGTCTTCGGTATTTCCAGACAAGTGGCTGCTGAAATCAATCTTACTAACTGCTGTCTGTGCAATTTACTCGGCGCGAGTTGGCAGACTTTATTTTGCTTACTTTAACATCATTTTTCATGGTGGGGCTAAGGTGGGGCTAAGCCATTTCTTGGTATGGCTGTAGCATACCCCAGCGCTGCCACTGTATGTATGGGGCGGGCCATTCTGCACATGCGTTAAATGCGTTAAATATTTTAACACAATTAATTCAAAAAAGTAATTACCGCCGTTAACGCGATAATTTTGACAGCATTAATTAATACACACAATGTACATAATATCTGTTTTCTTATTTTGTATTACAGCCGCATTTTATTCAATGTTTTACTCCATTCTATTTCTGTTTAAATTCTGCAATATTTTATTATTTTTTTTAACGTTATTAGTTTCCCTGAAATAGTTATCTATCTGCGTTTTTACATTTTTGTTTTACTTAAGTCAAATTCCTCGTACGTGTCAACCTACCTGGTAATAAACCTGTTTCTGATTCTAATAATAATAATAATAATAATAATAATAATAATAGACGAGTAATAACCAATAACTATGATAATTTGTATGTGCAAAACATCCTTTTTATAGTATCTCAAACGTTAATATGTTCACTTACCGATTTAAATGCTGGTCCGGATCGTTTAGCTATGGATGAGCACTTATTTCTCTTTATTAAACTTTTTTTTTTTATAATGTGTGCTTTTTTTTCTATAATTAACACGTTAGCTACTTTATTATTCCTTGCCTTTTATCTGCCATATCTCTTTTTGCTGTTACACTGGACATTTCCCTGCTTTGGGACTCACTCCCACAACCCATCAGAGACTGCACTGACCTCACCACCTTCAAAAAAACCAAAAAACTCACCTCTTCAAACTAACTTTTAATGTGTGATTGTTCAGAATCAGAATCAGAATACCTTTATTAGTC
Organism: Notothenia rossii; assembly: GCF_949606895.1. Taxonomy (NCBI): domain Eukaryota; kingdom Metazoa; phylum Chordata; class Actinopteri; order Perciformes; family Nototheniidae; genus Notothenia; species Notothenia rossii. The sequence continues at coordinate 8,759,941 of NC_136905.1, forward strand.
CCACAGAGGGGACATTTGCAGCGTTACAGCAGGGAAGAGCCACAGACAGCTTAGTGTTGCATATCTTACATGTGTTAAAAAAAAGTACTAAGTTATAATATAATAATCAATATGCTAAAAAAAGATAAAAACTAAAAAAATTACATAAAGATTGTTGTTTTATTGCTTGATTTTAATGTGATTTTTACTAATCCTTTTCCTTTTTCACTACCTCTGTAAAGCAACTTTGAGCACCCGTAAAAGCGCTTACAAAATACATTTATTATTATTATTATTATTATTATTATAAAGGGACTCTGATTCCTCATGTACCCAGGACTTCCCGCTCCTGAGACTGGATGACATAGTGGATGAGCAGTCCAACATTGTGGGCTTCTCCATGTTTAACACCACCCATCCCTTCTACTTGGAGTTCATCCGGAGCTTGAATCTCTCGTGGAGGGAGGGATGTGACCTGACGTACCCCGGGCCGGCGGTGAGTCTCACGGTGCTCTGCACTCATGCATGTGCACATTTAGGAGTCATTTTCAAAGCTTTGTTTGTGCGCCACATAAAACATTAAGCTACTTTATTCCTCTCACTGATTCACGGAGCAGTTAAAGAGATGCAGCTAGTCTTTTGCTTGTACTTAACGGGTATTGATGTATCCATCTGTGTTTCCTCCCCGCTGGTTTACCTCACATCTCTCCCCCCTCTTTCTCTCCTTCCCTGTTAAACATTCAATCATCTGAACTCGCACATCTCTCCTCGTCTCTCTTGACTCACGTCTCTCTTCGCTGGGTTTCCATCCCTCCCCCATTTTGCCTTTCTCACCCTTCGTACCTCTCTTGTTTCCTCTTCCACAGCTCTCGTCAGCGCTGATGTTTGATGCGGTGCATGTGGTGGTGGGGGCCGTGAGGGAATTGAACCGCAGTCAGGAAATTGGAGTGAAGCCGCTCAGCTGCTCCTCGCCTCAGATCTGGCAACACGGGACCAGTCTGATGAACTACCTGCGCATGGTAATCGCTCGATGTGTTGTAAAATCACCTGCAGATTCACAAATTCATACGCATGCACACAATTACATCATGAGACACATGGGGAAGAAAGGAGCACATGTAGTAAGTCTTAGTTCAATGCAATTACATTGGTTTTTAGATGTCCACATTTTGAAATGTTAGAAAATAGTGAAAATACCTTTTGATTTCTTTCAAAATGTAATTGCAAATATTTTGATAATTTATAAATTTTGAGTCATTTTTCAAATAAAAAAGCCAAATCTGCTGGTTCTAGATTCTAAAATGGCATGTGATAGTAAACAATATTGGTTAAAGCAAAACTTTTGAAAAACCTTGGAGTCCAAAAGAATTGTGATGGTATTTTTAACGAAATTTTTATACATTTAACCTGTTAAGCCCGAGAGGACCCTAATCCGGTTCCTGCGGGTAGTTTTTTCACGAAACTGTGTCTCAGGGCTTCTTAATATTTAAAAACCTCATTCACCACTCATTCAGCAATGGGTAATGTTTAGATGGATTTTAGGAACTTCCCCTCGATTCCATTGGCTTTAACGGTTAAAAAGAGATGTCAATCATCAAAATGGAACGAGGGGGGCCAGAGATATGGAAAATGCACCCAAATGACCCCAGAAGTGTTTTTCTTCTAAACCTCTCTAAAAAGGTCAAATGTTACTGGTCTTGCATCAATCTTGATACAGGGTACTTATTATATGTTATAGTTTGGATTCCTAAAGCTTTTATTCTACCATCCCATCATTCAAGGGTGGTTTTCACTATAAGTAATTTTATTTTTTTGGACGGACACTATAATTTAATTGTTTTTACTGTGTTCAATCTGAATTTACTTTAAAATAAAAAAAATCTATATTGATTCTGACTTTTCTACATCCAACTCACAGATGTAACCTTGCTTTGAGAAAAAAGATTATTAATGTACCCCTTTTAGAAAGGAAGATATGGTCATTTGTTCTGGGAATGTCATTTTCGAGCCTGAGACCTGAAAACAGGCTCAGGGCTAAACTGGTTAATAGAAAAGCCAATTGATTGCTTTCTGTAAATTAAAAGGCAGATTAGTTGGTAACAAGGGTAATCATTTCCTTATCATCATCATCATCAGCAGCAAAAAACACCAATATGTTTTCATGACAGTGATATAAATCAGACAAATACATCTGTAAATCAACGAACTAGCAAATATTTTGACATTTTTACTTGAAAAATCACGCAAACCATTATCCCTAATCAGAGCTGTGGTGGATTAATGATCTCTTAATTGACTTTCTCATTATTCACTTCAGCACAGCTTCATTCTGTGTCATCTCACGTTGCATGTAACCTCTGTCTCTTCTTACTGTTTGTCATCTCCCGTCACCGGTCGTCTGTGCACTCGTCTCATTGACTACCTGTTGTCAAGGCAGCCCGAAACCTATCTCTCACTGCCTCCATCCCATCGCCTGACATCTGCCTTTGTTAGTCAACATCACGATGTGCTCCATCTTCAGCGCCGTGCCATTCATCACAGATCTCGCTAACAGTGCCAGCACCTGGGTTCTGGAGAGGAGAGTCTGTGAGGTGCCGTTCTGAGTCTTATTAGAGAGCTGTTGACTCTCTCTCTGAGCCTCGCTCACTCACTCTCTCCTAGTTGAGCCAAAACTGATCACCCCTGTCTGCTGCATCCTCACACACTTCCTCTGTCTCTATAGCGCCTTCTTGTTTCTCACCCTCTCTTTTCGCTGTAGATAACACCTGTCGGCCTAATCGTGATAGATAGTGGGAAGAAACATATTTGGCTTTGTAAAGAGGATTGCCTGTTTCTTTTCCAGCATTTATTCTTACTGTTTCTACTACGGCTGCAGGATTGGGAAAACTGTGAATATTTTTGACGTATATTGCAATTGTGATATTGGGACTTTCTCTGCAGCTTTACAATACTAAATTCAGAATTATATTTTCACATATTGTGCCTACTACTATGAGGATATTGCATGAGTACATATTTGATTAATAGTGCAACCATAGTTTCTATCGTAGACATTTATCACAAGTCTAATTTCATATATATTTCACTGTAACTTTCTGCCTACGGTTGAATTTCTCACAGTTTAAATTCACGCCAAGCTACTAAATGTTCTCAGATAGAAGGGTGTGGCTTTGACCATTGTCAGGTGATTATCATAGGGATCTTAGGTTTGTAATAGGTTTTGTAATAGGTTTTGTTTCTCACTTTTTTAAAACTATTTTTCTTTTTGTATTACTTTTAATATAGTATATTTTAATATTTTTTTATTTGTGTCTGCTTATCTGTATTATTGTGTTGCATTGTTGGAGAAGCCTGTGACCTAAGATTTTCAACGATATAATTACTCTGTAGCTATGTTAGTTTGACAATAAAGAGCCTTGAACCTAATAACCAACATTTCAATAGCCCTGTAATGTAAATTCCCTAGCTGAGACCTTCCCCTTTCCTTTGTCTTTTTCCTGTATTAAGTGCTTGCTGTTTTAAAAGGGTCCGCATTTCTTTAGCACACATTGGTGCAGGATTATCTGGCCATATTTATTAAATAACACAACTTTGGTTTAAACTTGTAGATGTGTTCTTTCCTTACCAGAAGGCGATTAAGTGTGGAATTTCCACTACAGTTTCCATTCTCTGTTTTAATCCTCCAATCTTTGTTTCTCCTCTTTTCTCCCGTCCTCTTTCGTGCTTTCTTACCTCGCTCTTTCCGTGGGCCAGGTGGAGTACGATGGTCTGACAGGGCGTGTGGAGTTCAACAGCAAAGGGCAGAGGACCAACTACACCCTGCGGATCCTGGAGAAGCACAGAGGAGGCCACAAAGAGGTCAGGAGTCAACCATTATCATGCGGCAGAGGTTATACGCCCCCAGGCTTTGGGTTAGCTACAGGTCACCCGTCTGAAGCCACTGTGCCGGAGGCGCTGTTTAACACTGAGGTCAGCCTCATCGCAGGCTCCCCTGATAGTAGCCAGACATTTTACTTTGTGAAGTTACTGTGATGTGTGGCACCTGTCGGCACTGCAGTTTAACCTGCCATCCGATGTGCGTCATGTTGTAGCTGCAGATACATGACGACTGTTTTATCTGAAGGCTACTGAAATACATTCACTTCTTGGGTTTCGAAGCAGTTGTTTAATATTGAAGTTTTCTTTTCAGTCTTATTCATGTGTTTTTATGTTCTAGCTGACCCTATGCCAAGTGCTTCTGTTGCTTGTTTCTTGCATGTTGACTTGATGTTTTCTGATTTCAAAACATACACAAATTACATTTTCGTTATGGTCGGTTTATTTTCTTCCCGTGCCTACAAACTAGGACATTCATTTGTAGGAATCAGCGTTGGTAATCGGCCTCAAGCTCAGAACAGAGTAGAGTCTCTCCTCATCTAATACTATGTATTATTTATATAGAGGCTTAATGGAGCTCAATCTTCTCGTGTTGTTATGACAGCGCTATTCTTCAGTAAGGAAATGTCCCTTAGTTGAAAGGATATTTTCTATTCTTGATCCTTTGTATACATTGTTATCGTACATATACTGTATACATAACGGATCAAAACAGAGTCAAATATCATTTGCATTGAGTTGCATTGGGAACAATAAACTATATATCTACAGTCTTACAGAGAAACTGCTGCACTGTGATCATATTGTGTTGTTGTCTACTCCAAAAGGTCTGACCTTAACTTGTATCAAAATGTTTTAACTACAGAGATTCTGAAAGAGGAGTTTTCTGTGCACCTCCATACAATCGGAGTTTAACGATACGTCCACACAGCGGCTTTGGAAAAAGCTTGCCGACGGGCTTGTCTGAAGCTCGACCAACAACCAATCACATGAATCTCCCGCCCCTGACACAGAAGCAGCGGTTTGATTGGCTAGAGCTTTTACTGGCATATGATTTGATTGGCTGACGCTTCCACCGAAAGCTTCAGAAGATTCAAAAGTTGAACATTGCTCAACTTTTGAATCCTGAGATGCCTGGAAATCTCCGCTTTGCTTCCCACAATGCAGTTTGGCGAAAAGTGAGGAAAGGTGACGTCACCCCATTCAAAGTGAATGGGCAGAAGCGTTGGAAGATTTTTTTAACTCTGCTATGTGGACGTACCGTCATACTTGCCAACCCTCCCAATTTTCGCGGGAGACTCCCGATTTCACTGCCCTCTCCCGGTTTCCTCCCGGGGTCATATTTCTCCCGCATTTCTCCCGATTTCTCACAAAATCAGATTTACTCACGACTGTTTCCACTCGGACTTGCCAACAGCTACACCATTGTTTGGTTTCCATGGTAGCGCGTCTCTTTAGTAGCGCGCGCAACTGAAAGTCGGAGAGGGTGAGGAAGACAGTCACAGAAAACAGAACAAGAATCGACAACTCGGCCCTCTACTCACTCCTTTCCTGTAAAATACAGGTCCAGCCCACACATATGCTCCATCAAGGATGGTGCTACAGGCCGCAAGGCAGTGCACTCAGAACTACAATAAGCATCCCCCCCCCCCCCCCCCCCCCCCCCCCCCGGTTTTGAAATGCTCCCGATTTCTGAGGTCTCAAGGTTGGCAAGTATGCGTACCGTTAAACTCACCCCTGGCCAGCTACATTCGGTGTGTCTCACATTTTAAAGCCAATAGCTAGACCTGAAGCCTCCAGTGCAGAGCGGACTGGAAATACAGACAGGAGAGTTTGCATTAGCAGGGTGAAAGTTTTGACAGCAAACACGGTGGTGTGCAGTCTTTGAATGTAAGCCGGACCCTGGAGCTTCTTTCCACCATCTACCAAGAAAACCTCACTTGAGTTTATTCTTTGTTTCACAACCACTGACACGGTGTCAGCCACTGCCAGTTACAAGCTCACATCTTACTTAGGTTCAATAACAAAGTGCACACATATTATTTTAATAATTACTCATTTCCAGCTCAGCAGCTGTCCTCTTTTTGTGACAAGATAACAGATAACAAAAACTGATAAAAGATTACACCTACAGTACCATTGTGATGATTCTGCTAGTTTCTGTGTTTAGTGCAGACTTCTCTGAAACTGGGTCTGTTCTGAGGCTCAAACATACCGATGAATGTCTCTGATGTTTCTCTAGCCATCTTTGTGCACGCTGCTCTTTCACCAGTCACCAGCAGTTGTGGGCAGGGCGCCAGGCCAGTGATATAGATCAAGGATTTTCAAATGAGTAAGAAAGGGTAGATGTGCTTCCAGGCCCTTTTCAGGGTTTAACTTCTTTATGGGAAAGACCAAATCATCAATATAAATCATAGTAGAGTATTTGTATGGAGTTAAACATGTCATTAGATTCCAAACTACACATTTCGGGGACATAATTTGCTAATTTTCAGGTTCATATTTGTATTTAATGTCTCTACTGTGACATGTTAACACGCATTAATGTTCAAAAAGCTCTATATTCTTCTCATAATGCCTGTGCTGCAGCACCTCTTTTCACCCTCTGTCTGAAACCAGAGCCCAGTCTGCTCTGATTGGTTAGCTGGCCGGCTCTGTTGTGATTGGTCAACCTCTTAGAGATGTCCTACCTACCCCGTGGCTTATCACGTACAATGTGTCGGAGCGCTATCCATTAGCAGCTTGAGTGTGACATAGTGATGTCATTATGTTACTGAAGTAAACAAAGGAGTCTAATGGAAGTATTTCAGGCAGGCGGGAGTGTATGGGAGAGAAACTTTTGGATTTAAGCCTTTGCAGACCATTTACAAATCTATATAACACACTACATGAATGTGAAAACAACAGTGGCAATGACAGGATAATGGTAAACATTAAAACATAGTCTAACAATAACCCAATTAGTGGAGAGGCATAATGTACTCAGCATTGTTGGTTACAAAGCACAATCTATCTTACATTTTTTTTATAGTAGCCACCGACTCGTACCAGACCAATTAAGGCTCTAGCAGCAAACCACCATGTGTACTAACAAGAATGTGTTTTCTTGCTCAAGACTTCGACCTTTCATTTGTTAAAGGAAAATAAATCCTTTTCATTAAATTTCATGGACCAGATCTCCCCTGTCAGTCTGTGCACGTCATCTATTTGATGTACTAGTTACATGCCACAATGCATTTGTTCAGGGTAGTTGGTCAATGTGGGGGACAAACATATAATGTCGGCAGACCCAACCAACGAGGTGTAAAGAACAATTTTGGTGGCAATATTCTATCTCTGCAGACTCCTCCAGTGAGCATTAGAAATAAAGGTGAGGGAAGATAGATATCAAAATGCATTTCAAAGTCAAGATTAAATGAGGCATAAGTATACACATCACTGCAGATCCAGACTGAGGGAATTACGCTGTGGTTCATTGACTGGAGGAAACACTTTCCCTTCACCTTCCCTTAATACGTTTTGCAGGGTTCTGCTATAGGCCAACTGCCTCCCATGCTAACACTAAATAGCACCTGATAACCATACTTAAAGCCAGACTTAAGAGTTTTAGGTAGCGGTAATTACCATTTTAACTCTGCCCACCTCTCTGCACAGCAGCACCCACACTGTAGGCAACGCAGTGATGGCTGACAGGAAAAATACTATTCTTAAATGTCAGGGCAGGATAAAGAGTGTAAAAGAATAACTGTGATTCTGTCTGAGGAGTCATTACCTCTCCTCTGACCTATTGAAAAATGTACAGCAATATCTCCTAAAGACGTGTCTCTGAGCTGCGGTTCCACCCCTACACACCGGTTAGGTCGTAATCACACACTTATGTACCTTAGCGACTTTACTGTCTCCATAAAACAGAAATATGTGAGCTGTTTTTTTATGCAATTTAAGAAAGGTGCTAGTAGGATAACAGACATGGCAATGAAACTCCCGTTCATGAATGCTTTTTATATTTTGCCATCTTCTCCCAGATCCTTGCTCTGCCTGTCATAGAAGGGATTTTCTTTTTTTGCATGGTACTTGTACAGTATGACTCCAATGGGGGGAATTAAGTCAATATGCGTATACAGTATGCAACGATATGGATACAAAAGCATTGAACAAAATATACAACATTCAAAGGTCCTTATAAAAAAGACTAATAGTGCTAAGGACTACTGAAATACTTACTTTCTTCACATGGTGTGTATCCGTCTACTACAGTAACAGGGTTGCAGTTTAGTCAGAGCTAAAAGAGGACATATTAAACACATTTTCAGGTTCATATTTGTATTCCGTGCCTCTACTGTGAACTGTTTAAATGCTTTAATGTTCAAAAAGGACTTTATTGTTCTCATACTGCCTGTGCTGCAGCCCCTCTTTTCACCCTCTGTCTGAAACCAGAGCCCAGTCTGCTCTGATTGGTTAGCTGGCCGGCTCTGTTGTGATTGGTCAACCGCTTAGAGATGTCCCGCCCCTTAGCCGATCACGTACAATGTACAATGCGAGCCAATAGCCGCGCAAGAGTTACATAGTGATGGCATTGTGTAACCAAAGTAAACAAAGGAGTCCAATCGAGGTGTTTCAAGCAGGGGGGGGCGGGGCTTGGGATTTTAGCCTTTGCAGACCATTTATTCCACAAAAACCCATAACACACTTCAGGTAAGGGAAAACCCCCAAAAAGCATTTTAGGGCCCCTTTAATGCCACAGTATGTGTCCCACTTCAGCCATTGGTTTCCTCTTGCTTGCTCTGATAGATCGGGATCTGGTACTCCAACAACACTCTGGCAATGAACTCCACCAGTCTGGACATCAATGTTTCGGAGACGCTGGCCAACAAGACACTCATCGTCACCACCATAATGGTACGTTACTCCCTGCCCCCCGTGCTGCTGAGGTCATGGATGTTGTTGTGCCGCAGCTCAAGCTGTTTTGTTGTCTGCTTTGTGCTAATTTAGCTGTCACTGTAGCTGTCATAGAAGCTGACAAAGCACTGAGAGAAATGTGTTTCTGAATTCAAACCGCCAGAACGTTGGACCTCTCATAATCTCCGAGCACTTCGAGTGTGTCTCTGTCTGGTTTCCATATGAGTAATGTCACATCAGCAAATCAATAAATCCCTCACATGGTGCTGCTCCATCTTCTCCACGTTGGCATGGATGTATAAAAACCCTTACAGTTAATCCTCTGCAGTATTTTGCTCAAATAAGACATTAAATATTCTTTGTTGACATGACTGTTGATGTAACAATAATAACAAAGCTTGGTTACTTGCTATTATTATACTTTTTTTAGGAAAATTAGGTACATAACAAATCATATGGCTACAAATAATCCTACATTCCTTTAAAACATACACTAGAAAATGTATAATTTGGTAATAAAAAGCTTACATTTTTTTAAGCCAAGAGAGCTATTTCACTGATTTCTCTCAAGAGTTAAATTGGTTTGTGCCCATGTGTGCTCGTGGGGGTTCTCCTTATGTCGTGGCCTTTTGAAATAACACTTGAACTAGAATCAGAAATTATACTGAAAGCTTGCAGACCTTTTAAAGTGATTGTTCAGCTAGGAAGATATCCTGTCTTTCAGACCAAGGTATTGCTTAAGCACTAATAACATCTGAATCCTACTTTTCCCATGATGCAACTGTTTGTAATCCTTTTGTTTAGACTGGTTTAACCAATGTCTTTGTATTATTTGTCCAATAAATGGACTTTGAATGTACTGTACATACATATAACTTAATTTGAGTAATGACTCAAAATGCTTTGGACAGAGTTACATATGGAAACATAATCAAATCAAAGGCATGAACAATACAACTTGTGCTTCCTAACCTATATTAATGCAATCGTTCTCTATTTGGAGATCGAGATCGATAGCACTCTGGTAAATAGTCAGTTAGCTTAGCTCAAAGAATAAACTATATGGATTTAAATAAAAAGCTACAACATGTTCATTAGTGATGTTTAAAGGTGGATTTTAACATCTGTGTAGCGGCCAAAATCCTATAGAACTAAAACAGCCGCTGAGGCACTAGTTAGCGGATCTTACGCAGGGCAATGATCATCTGAGTCCAGACAAGAACCTCAATTTCTGCATTTTATTCCAATAATAAAGTACAATGACCAGGTTTCCTATATCTCTTTTCCTTAAGCCGTTCCTATGGCTTTCCTTTGTGTGGCTTGAAACACCCTGGTAAAAAACCATTTGCCTACTAGTGCTCTGGCTCCCACCTCCACCTGTCTCCAATTTATACAATTACACCAGGTGCTCTAATCACCCAGTGCCCAAACATGCCTTCAAAAATAAAAGCATAGAAACGAATTTAATTGATGACACTAACTAAGAATACATTTACAATAAACACTATAAACAGCAAGAAAATAAATATTAAACTATTAAATAAATAAACAATCTCCAACAATCTGATAGAGCCAGGTTACACCTTGTTTCCAGACTAAGTAAGAGAGTGGTATTGATCTCCTCATCCCTCTCTACTTGAGAGCCATTTTCCCAAAATGTCCAACTATCTATTATTTACATTACAGTTATTTTTGTTAAAATTGAATTCGCTTCGAAGCATAGAGTCTTACATTTGAGTCAGTAATCTCCGCTCAAATTCGATACTGTTCGTTTTGGATTGAATCGCCTTGTGTTTCTTTCCCTTGCTTAGGAGAACCCATATGTGATGCGCAGAGAGAACTACCAGGACTTCCAGGGCAACGAGCAGTACGAGGGCTTCTGTGTGGACATGCTGAAGGAGCTGGCAGACATCTTGAAATTCTCCTTCAGAATCAAGCTGGTGGACGACGGGCTGTACGGGGCGCCAGAGCCCAACGGCTCTTGGACTGGCATGGTTGGAGAGCTAATCAACAGGGTGGGCACACTCTCCCTCTCCCTCTCTTTCTCTCTTTCTGTTTCACATACTCACAGCAACATGCTCAAATGTTCTAACCAGTATCTCTAGCAACAGAAACTTATGCTCGACACACACACACACCCACACACTCACGCTGTAGCCCCAAACCACAACTCTGCTGTAACTTCACATGTCTCAAATTGCCCTCAGAGGGGAGCAAGACTCTTATCTAGGACAAAAGCTGACTCGATAATTCCCCAAAAGAGAGTGGTTGCATTGCCTAAAATGTGTCTGCACCATCTTTTCCTCACACTATCCCCCTCCTTGCTTCCCCTGTCCAAACATAGTGCGCCTCAGACAGACACTGTAGTGGAAGCAGGCTAATGAGAGCCCCTCTCTGCCTAATTACCATACGGTATACTTCAATTACCAGACTGTGGTCCCTGTGTGGGGGCTGCCACACTGGTGCTCCCCCGGCTCTCCACGCTACTCTCCCTCATGCCCTACCCACTGCCTGATCACTCAGCTCTAATTAGCGGCCCATGTTCATCAATTAGCTTTTAATGGAAGAGATGGAGGGGAGGCAGAGCGACCGGAGACCTCATACAGGTGCACAGCCCGGCCACCCAGTGCTTACTCGCAATTAGCCTCATTTGGACTGTGGGTAATGTGCGAGTTTCTGTGCCAGAGGGAGAGTGCACGCCTCAATGTTTTTCCAAATGTATTTTCAAGTGCCACTGTCAAACATTTCATTTTTCATTCTGGAAATCAACATTTGAAAACTACCAAACAAAGAGTTTATGTTCTGCATCGCCTTAAGTCCTACGGAGCGAATAGAAAAAAATATTTTGTTCTTTTCTTCTGTAATTTGTGTTCCTCGCTGTTGCCATGGTATAAGTGTTTGTCTACATACTTAAAGTCAAACTGCTCCACCAAATTGAAATCCGCTCAAGGATTGTATAGGTCAATCCCTCTTGAAACTCCATGAATCAGCCCACCATAATAACATAAGAAAGGCCATCCAGCATCATTGTCTCTGACCTCAACTCTGGCAGGAACAGCTGGTATCAAATGGTTACCATCAAATCAGACACACAGGGTTCCATGATTTAAAAAGGTTACACAGAAGCACTCCTTTTTGCACTAGTCAATCCTAAAAATGAAATGTGGAGCTTATTTTCAGATTGAATGGTTTTGAACGTACACTCTAAAAACAAATGCCTCGGCTCAACAAAGAAAATCAACGCAACAGTTTGCATCGATGTTTATTGAGTTAAGACAACTTCTAATGAAATTGTCTTAAAGTTATTTGAGTTAGGGGAGAAGGCTTTTCCTCTACAATCAGAGGTGTTTTTAATGACCACTTACTTCATAATTGGTAGCATAAACACAAGTTTTGAAGTTGATTACTCAAAAGATTAAGTTGTTCTGACTAGTTTTACCACATGATTTAAAAGGGATTTTAAGTTGTATGTACTTAATTACCCTCATTCGGGATACAAGTTTTTAAGTTGATTACTCCAAAAATCAAGTTGCTCCAAATATATTTTATTTAATAGTTTTTTTTCTTAGCTTTTTCATGTTTTTGCCTCTAAAGAAAGAAATTAATAATTCCACAACAAAAATATTTGGCAATTCACTTTTTATTTTGAACTGCAGTTGTTTATTTCAACACATGATGTTTCAATCAGGAGAGAATTCATTTTGGTTGAACATTTATTGACACATGCCATATGATAAGGTGCATGAACACCTGAAATCACAGCTGACTGCAGGAGAGAGGAGAACCATTTTATAGTTTGGCTGCAGCACGTTGATTGGTTCAAGAGAACGCCTGTGATGAGCTGATTATATGCAGCTGTGGAGTGAATGTATATACAGTATACACCCAGTCTTCCTGAAAGAACTTGCACTGAGAAAAATGGGGACACAGCAAATAAATGCTGCCATCACATTGAAGTTAGAGGCCTTTGCATATTTAAAACCAGTGCCAAATATGTAAAATGTGTAAAGTTTTTGTGAAGCTACAGAAACAAACTCTCAATGGCCACCAATCTGCAGATCACACACATCAATTTGACAAAAGATGTAACTAAGATGTTTACAATGCCGACAGTCATTATTTCAAACAGTATGAACACATTTAACGCAGAATGCTTGCTCATTCATTTGTTTCCCTCGACCACGATGGTTGCCATCGTATGGTCAGATCCTGGGGTGGACCGGTCACTGATGAAGGCGATATTCATGTCCCTTTGAAGCACTTATTAAGCATTATTGATTGGGGTGTGGTCAAAAGTGCAATATGCTTCAAAATGTAACTGACAGAGAGCAGTGCTTTGGTCCTGTGTTTTTACACTGTGCCCATGGATTTTATTTTATTTCAAGATTTTTAATTACGTCGCTAAACTCCTTGAAAAGGTCCTCTTCCTTTTCTCCAAGGCGCACGACTGGAGCGGATGGGTAGTTCTTCACTTTTATTGTGCTATCTTTGAAAAAGGAAAAAAAGAGAAATGACCTAAATTGATATATTCTGAATGGGTGACGGCCAAAAACTTGCATTTCAATGACAACTCTAAATAACGATCCTTCCTCAAGAAGCATGTCCTTCATCTGCTTCACCGAGATTCATCTTTAATAAAAAGCGATATCACAATAGAAACCAAAGTATTTTTACTCTCACAGTAGCCTCAACTACTTTGTATCCTCTCACAGAACTATTCACAGTTCAAAGGCTGCTCATTTAGGTCAAACAGCAATTTGCCTATACAGTGCAACTACAAGGCTATCTACTGTGTTCTAATGACAAAAGATGACACCCACCTTAAAATGTCCTTTGTGTATTTCTATTTGTCTTAACTGTCGTAACTTGTCCAGGCATGTTAAGTGGGAGTGGACTTGAAATCCTTAACTCAAGGTGTAGAACAATTAAGTTATCAAGCCAATTGCATTACTTAGTACAATTTGAATTTAGTTTTAAGTCAATTAACGCAGAAATCAGAGTTCAAATTACACACAATATTAAGTTGATGTAATTACCAACATTATTACGTCAACACAACTTACAGTATAAATGAATGTTGGCAACTTAAAATGTTTATCTAAATCAATTTACTCACATTTTTATCTTGCAACCATGCATTTAATTAAGTGGAGGTGAAAGGTCGCCTGAATTCGTTTTTAGAGTGTACACACTGTCTTTAGTGTAATGTTATGTGTAATGTCTTTGTCCTTGTTTGATGTTCAAATGGAGCTGCAGTGAAAATGTTCAGACGTGCGCTGCCGACATGATAATTTTATACAGAGCTCTCATGTTTCAGTGCAGCGTCGAGTGTCTTTCTATTTTTACGCTGGTATCTGACCACTTGTCGTTTTTGTTCTCCCTGACTCTCCTCCACCGCCTCTCTCTTTCCCTCTCCTCCACTTCTATCTCCACCACCTATCTATCTTTGTCAATCCTCCAGAAAGCAGACCTGGCCGTAGCGGGCTTCACCATCACATCGGAAAGAGAGAAAGTTATCGACTTCTCTAAGCCGTTCATGACCCTGGGGATCAGCATCTTGTACCGAGCTCAACTGGTGAGGGTGTTATCTGGGGCTGCAGGGAGATACTCTCTCCAGATCCTGTGTTTGTTCATCTCTTCTGTTTGTGCTGCTTTTAAGCTGAGACACACTCGTCTTCTTATGAAATCAGACTGAATCTTACATAACAGTTGATCCCATCTTTGAAGTCGAGGATTGTGTAGCGTGCTCTGTGTCCACTGTGTAATGTATAGGTGTAATTTAAATTGCTCAATAAGTCAGCGCTCCGTAGCTCCGTACCAGTGGCAGCTTTACATTGCTAATGAGCTTCTGGGTCCAAGCCAAGTGTGCTTCAGCAGAAGGCATTGTGAAACGGAGCGTTTATGGATTGTAGCATTAGCGAATCAAAGCACTGCAGACTCACTATCAGCGCGCAGGGAAGGACACTGCCCTCCTGTGGTGCAGAGGAGACACTCAGTGAGAGACATGACACCTCGTTTTTTAAACACACTGTACTGTACCTTCCTGTCTCTTCTGCTCCATCCATCGCTCCACTTCACTTTGTTTCTCTTCTCTCCGTGCACCAGGGTCGGAAGCCGGGTTACTTCTCCTTCCTCGACCCCTTCTCTCCTGCCGTGTGGCTCTTCATGCTGCTCGCCTACCTGGCTGTCAGCTGTGTGCTCTTCCTGGCTGCAAGGTCAATACATTTCCTCACACAATGTGCCCACAGTCAGCGGCTCTATCGGCATTTGTCATGTCGAACACGAGTTGCCTGTCAGATATCCTCATGTCCTCAAGTACACAACCTCCCGCAGACAGATTGACACCGATCGAATGACTGATTGGTGCTGGCTTGAATGATCTGAAGGAGGTGCATTACTGTACTGCGGTTTGACCTCAAGGCCGTTCAACCTGTATTCCCCTCTGCCTGCGTTTCTCCACCAGGCTGAGCCCCTATGAGTGGTACAACCCTCACCCGTGTCTCAGAGAGCGCAGGGACGTGTTGGAGAACCAGTACACGCTGGGGAACAGCCTGTGGTTCCCCATCGGAGGCTTCATGCAGCAGGGGTCAGAGATAATGCCCAGAGCCCTGTCCACCAGATGTGTTAGTGGGGTGTGGTGAGTTACACAATCCATACATGTTATTGCTTTCAACATATATAGATAATCCTGGACAAGTCCCTCCCACTTCCAAAAAGTGCTAAACTCAAAAGTTTGATGTCATTCAGTGCAAAGTATCCAAATGCTCCTTTGACAATGAATTGGTACACATTTTAGAGTTGACAATGAGAGCACCCTGAGGAATAGTCTGGTAATTAAAGTGTATGTAAAACTGAGAAAACAGAGAATAAGGCAAGGCAAGTTTATTAATATAGCACCTTTCAACACAAGGCAATTCAAAGTGCTTGAAAGAAATTAATAAAATGGCATTTAAAATCTGTCATTAAAAAGAAAGTTAATAAACATTAAAAGAAAAAATACATGGATAAAAGTTACAATGCAGTTTAAGATGTGAATAGTTCAATTAAAAGCAGCGACAAAAAGAAAAGTCTTTAGCCTGGATTTAAAAGTAGTAAGAGTTGCAGCGGACCGGCAGGTTTCTGGGAGTTTGATCCAGATATTTGGAGCATAATAACTGAACACTGCTTTTCCATGTTTAGTTCTGACTCTGGGGACAGAAATAAAGCTAATTTAGGTTTAAAAAACGAAACACTTTGAGTCAACCAAATGTGTCTTTGGAGCAGCTCCAGACCTGATTCTACTACAAGTTTCACTATTAATTTTGATGGATTTGAGAGAGAGCAGCTCATGTGCTCAAATATTGATTTAACTAACTTAGACCATGGATATATATTACATTGGAGTTATTCGTTTCTGAGTTTCCTTTGAAGTTTGTCTGCCGACTTGTTTAAAATCCCTGTTTTTGCCTATTGTTACTTTAATTAGATGTTTGAGATTCAATCTGCAGAGTTTTCACATTCAAGTGTCAAGGGTGGAAGCGCTTCTCGTAGCGCTCGTTAAAACAGGTATTTATGAGCAAAGGGTTACAGAAGAGCAACCGATTTCTGAAATGTGAAAATAGTTAAGATTAAAGATAAATACTATAATTAAAAAAATGGTAATAAAATACAATAAAATCCGTTCAAATAATAAAACGACTAATAGACCAAATTACCAAATTAAATAATTAGAAGCGGGCAGTAAATACCGATAACGACATGAAGTCCAATGTCATGATCTTTAAACTACATTTGATTATTATTACAGGAAGATCAGCCATTTTACAGATATTTGCTAAACTGTTCCTGTACATACTAGATTCCTACTTTCTCTTTATAATTGTGTTGAAAGCAATCCACTGGTTAACCTCATTTCTTTATCAGAAACTGCATTTTTCCTTGAGGATGCATTTTCCCTTCTCTTCTCCTTAGCACATCCGCTGTGTGAGATAATGACATTTGGATTTTAAAGTTTAACAGGATAAAGCTCAGTCCCTGAGCACCGGGCGAACAAAACAAAAATGCTAAACTCACAGAAACACCACAGTAGCCTGATGATAGTCCTTTGGCAACATAGTGACTGGGACGGACACACACACACACACACACACACACACACACACACACACACACACACACACACACACACACAGGGTAAAGGATAAAATGATCGCTCAGAGCTAAGGAGATAAAGGGTAGAGGAAGACAGGAAGAGCAAATTACACTGAGTTGAGCAAGATATGGGATAGGGGAACATTATTAAGCAAGTGAATACATAATGTTCTTTTTGAACAAAGTTTGAAGACATGCAAGAAAGGTCAGAAGAGAGTCCCATTCAAGAAGTTTGGGAGTATGTTTTCCTGTATTAGTCTATGTAAGTCCTATAAACCTGACACCGTTTCTTACTTACACTTAAAGGTGGGGTAGGTCATTTTGGAGAAACCAGTTCGAGATCGCTAGAATTTGAAAATACACAACCGGAGAAAATCAGCCACTTCCTTACAGAGCCCCTCCTCCAACACACACGAACGCGCACATGACCAATGAGGGCACGAGATAAGTTTGTGCACAGATGGAAGGCTGACAGGCAGGTAGGCCATCCAGTTATTTTAGCCGGGCCGGCTCAGATGATTGGTCGTGCTTTTTACAGTATACGGCTTCCACAGATGACATTTTTTATGGATTTGTTGTCAAAGCACTTAAGATATTCATTGCTATCGGGATGTTAAGAGCATTCCATGGAATATAACAAAAAGTGTATCTCGAGCCGGTTTCTCAAACTTACCTACCCCACATTTAAAGTGCGTTGTTTTGATTATAAACACGGTGAAAGCATTTCTTTTGGGAATGTTCGCTCCACAGTTTACGCCCTCCCTTGAAAAGTCCTTGTATCTTTTGGCTAGTGTTGGCTGTGCTTCTAAAAAGCAGGATTGATTATACTAATCTTCTTTTATTACTATTTATTATTTTAATGTGATAAAATGTCAGGGATTTCCAGACATTTCCCCGAGAATTTGACTTGATATGTATAATTTGTTTTGATCCAGAAAGTCTATATATCCCACAATTCAAGATTGCGAGTCAAATTAAGAAAAAAATCTGCAGCTCTTTTTAAAAAATGTCACCATAATTCATATTGTCAGAACCGTTTCTATTATTAAAGGGAAAAGGATAAGAATACTGCTGATTAACAGTTAAGTTTGACGTTTTTAGAATCAGAATCGGAAAGCTTGGAAAGCATTGTTCCTTAAGCGTTACAAGAGCAAAGTAGCAGTGCAGATAATAGGCAAACATTAAAAGAGTAGACTTACATTATAAAAAAAAAGTGGCAAGCACATGTCAATACAAATGAAACTAAATAAGTATGTGGTAAAACATAAAAGACGGAGTGAACATGTAAAATGATGCCATAATCACATTGTAAAAATAGAGTGTATATTGCAATTAACCCTGAATGAAACTGTTTTGCCATATAAGTGTCCTACATATTGTCCATCCATGCTCACCTTATCTACGTGTCTTCCCCTGTCTCCCCCTGACAGGTGGGCGTTCACCCTGATCATCATCTCCTCCTACACGGCCAACCTGGCGGCCTTCCTCACCGTCCAGAGGATGGAGGTCCCTATCGAGTCTCCGGACGACCTGGCCGACCAGACCAACATCGAGTACGGCACCATCCACGGAGGGAGCACCATGACCTTCTTCATGGTACGGCCCACTCATGTAATATGTCTGGGGTTTTTGAGTGAACATGTGTGTGACTGTGTTTTTCTTCAAAGGTCACCTATTATGCAAAATCCACTTGTTCATGTCTCTTCTACATCAACATGTGTCCCCTCTTGTTCATGTCACATCAACATGTGTCCCCTCTTGTTCATGTCACATCAACATGTGTCCCCTCTTGTTCATGTCACATCAACATGTGTCCCCTCTTGTTTATGTCTCTTCTACATCAACATGTGTCCCCTCTTCCTCATGTCTCTTCTACATCAACATGTGTCCCCTCTTCTTCATGTCTCTTCTACATCAACATGTGTCCCCTCTTCTTCATGTCTCTTCTACATCAACATGTGTCCCCTCTTCCTCATGTCTCTACATCAACATGTGTCCCCTCTTCTTCATGTCTCTTCTACATCAACATGTGTCCCCTCTTCTTCATGTCTCTTCTATATCAACATGTGTCCCCTCTTCTTCATGTCTCTTCTACATCAACATGTGTCCCCTCTGTGGAAAGAGACTCTGAAAGTTTCAGGGACAAAGATTCTCTCTCTTTTTGTCCTGATCCATTTCTATAAAAACCTGTCTGAAAATGAGCTGATCAGATTTTGGCCACTTTATGATGTCATAACGATTTTTTTGGCTTGTGTAACCATTAGCCAATCACCAACCAAGGTAACCCCCCCCCCCCCACACACACACCTTACCACCTGAATCTCCTCCTAGAGCACCATTGTGTTCTTTTTAACCAAATCTCTCTCAGAGGGGAGTGGGGAGGGGCTCCTTATTTTCATCTAAAGTAATAGACACTGGCCGTTTCTCAATCTCGAGGAAACTGGCTCCCAAGCCAATATTTCAAGGATGCTACGTCATCGAGTGCCGCCGAAGGACTGTTCCAATCTCCAGCATACTTGGAATTCCACGAGTCCTTGGTTTGGGGGTAATTTCGAGGCTGCACATGGGTAGACTTCACGTCCTTAAAATCCCCACAATGCTTTGCGCACGGACCAATTTCCTCAAATCTCTGGCGGAAAATGTAAGGCAGGGCCTCTCGTATGACGCACACCTGCACACTTGCTAGCCTGTTCCACTCTTCGTTTTCCGAATGCCAGGAAGGATTCTTGCCTCGCTTCTGAAGGAAGTGACTCGGAAGACATGTGCTACCAAGCAAGCATCTTCGCGATTGAGAAACGGACAGAGACTCTTTTGAAACAGGGCTGAAACAGAGGGGATTATGGGTAATGCTGCAATGATCTGTTTAGTGTTTGGAGCCAAACACTTCAGACACATGTTCTGTATATATCTGAGACCTATAATATATGGATGAAAAACAGCATAATAGGGGACCTTTAATGATGTTGATTTTGATGGCAGTGGGAGTTCGGCAGTCTAATTTGACATTTCCTGAATATCCTTCAACTCTGTAAATGTTTCATGAGGATTTTAGGTTTGTTTGTGCATGTGTGATTTAGTGGACTGTTGTGTTTTCTTATTGCTGTGCCCATAGTGAGTCGTTGTCCTCACACGATACTATATCTCTGTTGTTTTCTTTATGGCTGTTTGTGATTTTGTTAAGTGGCTGCCTGCCTGTGTTTGCTCATGAGAGCGCTTCCAGCCTCTGTGTTTGTCAAAGAGGGTGTGTGTGTGTGTGTGTGTGTGTGTGTGTGTGTGTGTGTGTGTGTGTGTGTGTGTGTGTGTGTGTGTGTGTGTGTGTGTGTGTGTGTGTGTGTGTGTGTGTGTTTTGTCTTTGTGTGACGGTGTTTGCATGTGGGAGTGAGTGTAGGTGAGTATATGGAAACACTATGTATTTGTTTATTTGTGTGGATGCATGGGAAATGGCTGCATGCCAAATTGTGAGTGTTTATGCTTTACCTTCTCCTGGTGTTCGTCCACACTGAGGATATAAGAAAGAGTGGTCTGTTTGCCTACTGTATATAAGCCAATGTTAGTGCTACAGTACATTACCCCACTCAAAGCCTAATCCACAATACACACCTCACATTATCACCCTCACATGCTGTCTACTCTTCCTTTCTTCTCACACAGAGATGCGACCTGTAATTGTTCACTTTAAATACTTAATCCTGTTTTAGAGCTTTCCATATTTGCTAAACCCCCTCCTGATTTACCTCCACCCTTATGAAAGATGATGCATCGGCTCCGCCATGTGGGAATAATCTGTAGCCTTGATTCGCCTCGCTATTTTGACTGCACTGACCTCACCACCTTCAAAAACTCACCTCTTCAATCTGGCTTTTAATGTTTGATTGATTTTGTATTATTTGACTTTAACTTCAACGATATATTTATTTGTTGTTCCTTTCTTTTCTTTTCACTATATCTGTAAAGCGTCTTTGAGCACCTGACCTCATTTTTCCTTCAAAGACGAATGAGTGCAAGAACACATATCTGACATCAGTATTTCATTCTCGTTTGTTGTGCTCCTCTGCAGAACTCCCGGTACCAGACCTACCAGCGGATGTGGAACTACATGAACTCCAAGCAGCCCAGTGTGTTTGTGAAAAGCACCGAGGAGGGCATCGCCCGCGTGGTCAACTCTAAATACGCCTTCCTGATGGAGAGCGCCATGAACGAGTACCACCGCGGACTCAACTGCAACCTCACTAAGATCGGAGGCCTGCTGGACACCAAGGGCTACGGCATCGGCATGCCACTGGGTAATAACACATCTTTAAAACATACATGCCTGTAGCAGCCCATAATGTAAATAACTGCCAAGTAAAACATCAAATAAGTGTAAAGATGGAGCGCAGGGCTTTGCATATCAATGATTCAAAACGCTGCCAGGGTAAACTCTCTTTAGGAAAGCGGAGTTGTTTGTCATACAGGAGTGGAAGAAAAATGTAGATCCTTAACTTAACTAAAATTACCCATACTTAAATGTTAGAATACTCCATTTCAAGTTTAAAAAATAGTCTCACGTTCAAATTCTCTGAAAAAAGTACAGAGGTATCTTCAGCAAAATGTAGTTGCAATATAAAAAGTTGAAACGACTCATTCTGCAGAAACATACCCTCAATATGTTATATATATAATGTATCAGGGTTCTTACGGTCATTGAAAACCTGGAAAAGTCATGGAAATTCAAGATGCTAATTCCAGGTCCTGGAAAATTCATGGAAATTCAAGATGCTAATTCCAGGTCCTGGAAAAGTCATGGAAATTCAAAATGCTAATTCAAGGTCCTGGAAAAGTCATGGAAATTCAAAATGCTAATTCCAGGTCCTGGAAAAGTCATGGCAATTCAAAATGCTAATTCCAGGTCCTGGAAAAGTCATGGAAATTCAAAATGCTAATTCAAGGTCCTGGAAAAGTCATGGCAATTCAAAATGCTAATTCCAGGTCCTGGAAAAGTCCTGGAAATTCAAAATGCTAATTCAAGGTCCTGGAAAAGTTCTGGAAAACAATATTTCCACCAAAGTTTTGGAAAAGTCATGGAAATGTAACTAAAGTTGCATCAAATATAATTTATATTTTATCTAATCGCCGAAATAGTAATACTATAATGATAATAAATACTGTATGGTATCGTAATGAAACGTAAAATGGCTTTTAACTGACGAGGTGTTTTGAGTTGAGATTTGAGTTGCGTTAGCGTGTAGAAGCTAGTAAGCCTATTGGATTTGTTTTAGATAGGCTCAACATGTTTCAGACCTTATTTTCCTGCTCCATGTTAAAATAAACCGTTTCCAGTGGTGCCGCTGAGAAAGAGTAATGTTTTTGGTCATGGAAAATTAGGTAAAGGTCATGGAGAAGTCATTGAAAATCATTGGTGAAAAAGTGTACGAACCCTATTGACACTATTAGATGAGTAATCACAATCAGGGATCACACATTATTGCTGATGCTCTTATCTGGTAACTTTATCCTTTACTATATTTGCTATTTTGAAAGAGAATGTATGTAATCACACTATAAAAAGCAAAGACGATTGATAGAAATGGTTTAAAACATGTTAATCTAACCGTCACAAGTCTTTGAAGCCTTTTGAAAAACATCCATATTGATTTAATCAGTGGCAATTTCAGGCAGAGCATTTCAACGCCTACACGCTCCTGCAGCAAACCACCCAGTCATGCCTGAAGATCTGAGGGTCAGATTGTCCTCTCGGGGGATTAAAGGTCACGGACGGTCAAAAAACACAACTGTCATGTGTTTGATTATCGCTTATTAACGAAGAAATCTATCTTAAAATCAACAACAGGCAACCAGTGCAAAGAAGCCTCACGAGATCATATTTTTGGACCTGTTTCAAGGCTTGTGAATTAATTCAAAAGAATAGACAACAACATATTAAATAATGCATGGGCCTCTGAGTTTACTTAAATATAGCACTAAAACACTTAGATACTGGTCTTCAGTGGTTAGAAAGAGCAGTTTAATGAATCTTTAAACAGAGAGCAGTGATATTATGTTGGTGATTATGTCCAAACACTAATGGCTATCCTTTAATGCTTCACCCTCAATATGTAGCAGCATCACAAAGTGCGTTCATTTTAACTTTGTTATTATTAAATAGACTTCTTCATTTGGGTGTTTTATTCTGAGAGATAAGATATACCGTTTTTGACCCGAGGAAAAAGCAAAGATATTTCCCCTTCGTTTCATCTTGCACAGCTTACTGTTGTTGAGTTGCATGCATTAGTTAAAGTGTTAAAGGAGTGAGATTACAGTGATTTAATTATGGGGTTTCTTTTGGGGGGTTTTCCCTCGTCCGCGTCAATGGTGTAAGGACAGAGAGGGGTGTGTACTCTACAGCCTGTAAAGACCCCTGAGTGTGATATTAGACAATACATCTGATTCATTGATATTCTTGCAGTTTCTGATTACAAGAGATTACACTTAAGATGGAAACCACAGCAAAGAAAAAGCTAAATGGGAAAACTTAAAGTGTCTGTAAGTATCAGACAATAAAATAATTCTGTCACTCTCTGAAATGTATTCTGCTCAGATCTCAAGCTTTATTAAAATCAGACATGAACTTCAGCAAACTCTTGATGCACTGTTACACAACTCACTTACAGACTTTTGTTAAATGATTGGTCAAAACAAAGACATTGCAGTAGACATGCAGTGCAGTACCAGGGAGGTAAACGTATATCTATGTCTGTTATGATCAGTCTGGCAGTGGCTCAGTCAGTAGGGGCTTGGACTGGGAGCCGTAGGATCGCCGGTTCAAGTCCCCGACCAGACCTAAATATGGAGTGTGGACTTCTACTTGGAGAGGTCCCAGTTCACCTCCTGCCCTGCCGTGGTGCCCTTGAGCAAGGCATCGGACACCCCCCTCCCCCCCATTCACATTGCTCCCCGGGCGCTCTACAATAGCTGCCCACTGCCCAGTGCTAGACTCCTGGTACTAGGATGGGTTAAAAGCAGAGAACAGATTTCACTATGTGCTGTGTGCTCTGCATGTGTGACCATTAAAGAGGGGTTCATCACCCTCCCCATTCTTATCTCTCTCTTAGTAGTGTCACTGTATTTTAATAAATTAAGAAGATAACACATACTGTACCCAGTGTTTCCGCCAGGGGGGCGTCTTGCCATCATTTGACGGC
The DNA here is from genome assembly GCF_949606895.1 of Notothenia rossii. Lineage (NCBI taxonomy): Eukaryota > Metazoa > Chordata > Actinopteri > Perciformes > Nototheniidae > Notothenia > Notothenia rossii. The sequence goes on from NC_136905.1 coordinate 8,784,006, forward strand.
CTTATTCAGCTCGGAACGGCCTGAACTCGAGCCGAGGGCGCCCAACAAAAAAAAAAGATTGCTTGAAATGACGAAAAGGAAAAAAGACAAGGACATCCCACTGTTGGAGGGGCAAAGGAGCCTATTGGGATTATTTTCTGAGTATTGAACCCACGGTGCCTGCCACGGGACAACACGGAACGTGCGCGATTTGGACGCGATGAGCGGTGGAGCATGCGCGTGAACTGCGAGCGCCGGAGCCTCGCAGCGGCAAAACTGAGGCTCCGTGGTAAACTGTGGTAAAAGGAGCCGGCTCTTCTTGTTAGTGAGCCGAGCCAAATGATCCGGCTCACTAAAAAGAGCCGTAATTCCCATCACTAACGTGAAGAGATATTATCTACTATAAGGGACGGCTCAATTCAAAATTCAAGTCACGTGACTCTCTCTCGGGTGGACGCCCTCAGCCCTGGTCTGGCAGAAACACTGAGTACCTACACTTGTGTAGAAATGCTGATATTATAGGTCTTTCTCTATAAACCTCGAGAACAACAAAACAAACGTAATTGACTGTTGGAGAGTCAGAAACACCTGCATGAGATCAATTATGCTAAACAGACACGTGTAGTATCCTGATGGGGAGAGATTACGTCTGAAAAGTGTCTTGTACGTGCTTGATTTAGTTTGTATCTGAGGGATTAGTAAGTATTGCAACTGGAAGTAATGAAACTGCAGTTAATTGCTTTTCCACACACGTCCGGCTCTTCTGGAGATTTTTTTTTAAATGTTGTTTAGCTCAGAGGTTGTGTCACTGCATCACAGTGATCCATACTAACGAAGAAGAGGAAGACCAAAAGTGCAAAGAAAGAAAAAGCTGAGTGTGTCCATGAGCATGAAGAGCAAACGCAGTCATTGGGCGACAGCAAGAGGAGAGGAAGGTCTTATACAGAATTTAAGATCAGAGTTGGTCCACGAAAAGCAAACCATTTATGATTCAAAGCCTTTATTGTCACATGCACAACGGCTACGAGGTCGTTTTTTGGCAATGAACGTCCAACAATGCAACGTACAGCAGTATACTAACAGTAAGACATAAAGAAGGGAAATAAAATAGAGCCGGGGATATAATGGTGCAAGTAAAATGCACCATATATTTATATGTAAAAGAGAACAAGATAAAACTGAACTTTGTGCTGTAATCAAGATGTTTATATGTATATATATAAACATATCTATGGTAACGCTTCAGAGAGTCTGGTCTTATTGCCTGTGGGATAGAAATGTCCCTGAGTTTCTTGTTTTCTCTCTAACCTTTAAACATAGTTACATTTAAAGAAATTGTTTGACACATTCATCCCTCTTGATACGCTTCATATACTCTACAGCTAGGAGACGAGTATAGCTTAGCATAACGCAGCGTCCACACGGCGGCGTGCGTTGAAGCTTGCCGGTGAGCTTGTCTGAAACTCGACCAACAACCAATCACATGAATCTCCCGCCCCGGACACACAAGCACACGGTTTGATTGGCTAGGTTGCACCGGCATATGATTTGATTGGCTGACGCTTCTGCCGAATCTTCAAAAGTTGAACATTGCTCAACTTTTGAAGCGAGCAACGTGAGCAAAGCGAAGCAACGCTCCCACAATGCAGTTCGGCAAAGCGTGACGTCACCCCATTAAAAGTGAATGGCACGCCGCCGTGTGGACGGGTCGTAACGGCTTTGGTTTGTCCATAGCTTCATACAATGTGGTTTCATTAGTAATACTGGACTTTTAATTGTTGTGTTTCCATGTTCTTTCTGCAAGTAAGCACGCAAGATATCAAATGGAAATGTCTTGGCTTTAGCTGCTGGTCGACAGATTTTATTTGACCATTTGGACTCAGCCAGTGTAGATGTGTCCAGCTTAGTTAATCGTCTCCTGGCTGAAGCTTCAATTTCACATTTAAAAGTGAGTGGTATTAATGTTGTCATCTAAGTGTTGGCAAGAAAGCGAATAAGCATATATTTAACTACTCCTTTAATTGTATTCACCTTGATGGCTGCACACAGATATTAGACGTTGCACATTTTCCTCTGGATGGAGAGAAAACATGTGAAAATCCACAATCAAATACTCAACTAAATTAGCACAAGTCGCTCGGAGGGGAGTCTAAGATTGTAGCTGTAGGAGCTCGGGTTCTGTATTGCTGTGGGGAATTCAATTATTATATTTTTGAAGAGGTTTGTCATGGTGGGAAGTGATTTGTATCGCCTCCCAGAGAAGGAACGACTCGAATAGGTAATCTAGAAACACCATTCTTGTCACAATGTACAGAACACACTGTCGAGCATTGAGCAGTGCAGGTGCTCACACCGCTGGTTATCCGCATGTCTGCATAAAACTATAACTGACAAAGAATATTTGCCTTTCCTGGTGCCGTTAAATGTTCCCTTTCTCCTCTACTGTATCTAGTTCATGCCATGCTTTGTATGCTGTCTGACTAGCAGCTGTACCACTGGCTCGGTCTGGTTGTAATCTCACTCTTTTATCTCTTTCTAATCCTCTCTTTATTCTCAGAGTAAAATCACTCGTAGCCATCTTGAGGCTGCAACAGCCAATCTATCCGTGTGATTCCTGCTCCCTTTCTCTTACACTTCACTTGTGTTTTTCTCCTCGTCTGAAATAACCCCCTTCTCTTGTAACGGGCTCTTGTGCAGCCCCTTTTTTCTTCTTCGTCCTCCACCACTCGCTCTTATCCTGATTTCCTGTCATTTCCCAGGGTCTCCATTCAGAGATGAGATCTCGCTGGCCATCCTCCAGCTGCAGGAGAATAACAGGCTGGAGATACTGAAGAGGAGATGGTGGGAGGGAGGCCAATGCCCCAAAGAGGGGGACCACCGTGCCAAGGGTCAGTGGACCGCAGCTGTCCGTCTCCTTTTCCCTCCTTCTCTCTAATGTGCCCCATAATAGTCTCCTCACTCCCTGCTAAAGTCCTGCTAATGGCTAATGGCTAACCTAATGTCCTTGTGAAGGGTGCTTAGCGAAATCTACTTTCCCAAATGTCTCCTGTTTGTCTCAGGTGGTGTGTAATGGGGATTTTATTAGAGTGCGTCGGTCTGTTCACACGTGTTTAATGTGTGATGTGTGTGTGTGTGTGTGTGTGTGTGTGTGTGTGTGTGTGTGTGTGTGTGTGTGTGTGTGTGTGTGTGTGTGTGTGTGTGTGTATAAATGAAAAAGCCCCAGTATTCATGCCACTGCACTGTAAATCTAGTTTGAAAACGTTTGGGGTAGCTCTGGAATCAAAAGAGTTAATACCTTTCTTCATTGATCTTCATTAGGGGTAGTTTATATCCAGTGTTCAGCGGAGCAATAATTTCACTATTCATTCAGCCACTTCATCAATTTAAGGTTTGTAATTTAATTAAAACAGCACTTCCATAAAGTTGAAGGTAATTGAAAGAGAAGACATTTGAGCTGAAGGTAAAGAGGAAGGGATCTAATGAAATGATCAGTATTATAATAAAGGGGAATAGATTGTGTAAGAGCTAAAGAGGTTCTATCCAATGAGGTAGATTTGCTGATTATTATTATTAAAGGTGGGGTAGGTAATTTTGGAGAAACCAGCTCGAGTGTGCTAGGATTTGAAAATACACAGCCGGAAAAAATCTACCCCTCCTCCAACACACACGAACGCGCACATGACCAATGAGGGGCACGAGATAAGTTTGTGCACAGATGGAAGGCTGACAGGCAGGTAGGCCATCCAGTTACTTTAGCCGGGCCGGCTCAGATGATTGGTCGTGCTTTTTACAGCACTACGGCTTCCACAGATGATATTTTTTATGGATTTTTTGTCAAAGCACTTCAGATATTCATTGCTATCGGGATGTTAAGAGCATTCCATGGAATATAACAAAAAGTGTATCTCGAGCCGGTTTCTCAAACTTACCTACCCCACCTTTAACTGTTTTTTTTATCTCCATCTCTTCCTGTCACTTAAAAATACTGGTATCTGATTTACATACGTATATTGTTTTATTTATAATATATATAAGGAAATAAGTTTGTGTCATGGAAATCAAAGTACAGCGGATGGATTGAGCGTTTATATAAAATCGAGACATTTTTGTAGGCAACTCACTTCGACCCTGCCTGAGTTGTTATGCCGAGTCTCTCAAACTTCCTGCAGTTTTTTTCACAACCTGTCGATTAAGAAATGGTGGTCTCCAAGCCCGATGCGATATAACGAGAGCGAGGTCTCTTGAGTAATTTCCCCAGACATAAAGGAGTACTTTGACATTTTCAGAAATGTTCTCAGTCGCTCTCTTGCTGAGATATAGTTGAGAAGATTGAAAGCACTCAGCGGCTGCTTAGCATGAAGCCTGGAAATGAAGAAATTGCTCTAAAGTGGAGACCTTCATTTTATACCCTGTTTGTTCTGTACACAAAACTAAAATGGTAAAGTGGCGAGCTTTAGAGAGGCTAGTTGGCAGCACACAGTCATGTGATTAACAATATAACTTGTATTGAAGTTAAAACTAAAATGCCTTTCAACCATCCTTAAGCCAACGTTTGACATACACAGTCGGGCTCACAGCAATTCAGTTTAGCTGGCCATGACTGTTCTCTGTATCAAACTTGTTTTTTGCTTGCTGGTTGAGTGTACTCAGCAAAAAACCTTTCCCATAATCATTTTGAAAATCCTGAAGCACGCTGCTCGGCTGCACACTGCAGATCAGTATTCTCCACTTCACCTGGTTTCTTGTTTTTCCTGTCCAAATATTGTCTGCGTCTGTGTGTAACATTTCATGCTCTTGATTCTGCAATCTCTGCACCATGTTGCCTCTACAACTCTCAACATTAAATGCAGAGTCAAACCCCAGCCAAATCTACGTTAGAGGGTCTTGAGCATTCGATCGTAATGTGATGTTAAATGTCTGTTTCCCTGTTTCTTTTCCTGGTATTTATCCTTGTTGACATTGCAAGTGGAGCTGCTATGATGCAAGACAAATTATAATCGTGAAATATCATCGTATCGTATCATTGGTGAGGGTGTTGCTGTTAGATTTAGACTACATTACAGGAGGTGGATCTCTGGCTGTTCACCAGCTCAGTTTGTTATTACACTACTCCAGTAAGAGCACGACACAGCCTGTGAAAACACATCTATTTCCCAGGCTGTGTCGTGATTAGTCATTTTGAAAGCTGGTCCTAATGTGTGTCCCCTGTTGCCCCCTCTCAGGTCTGGGCATGGAGAACATTGGGGGCATCTTTGTGGTTCTGATCTGTGGCCTCATCATCGCCGTGTTTGTGGCCATTATGGAGTTCGTGTGGTCGACACGCCGCTCTGCAGACACCGATGAGGTATGCCCCCATACCTGCCCTCGCCGACCCCACAGACACACCCCAGTAGGTTCCCATGGCATCCCGCCAACCCTTTTGATTATGTTGTTTTGTGTGTGTGTGTGTGAGACTCAGTAGATTTCTCTCAGCTTTTGCCTCCATGTGTTTGTGGGTGCTCTTACACTTGAGGTCTAACGTGCATGTTGAGATGAGAGGAATGATCAAGTATGCGGCCCCTCAACTGTCCGAAATGTTTACAACTAATACAAGGATTTGATTTGACTTTGCATGTCCTGCCTGTTTTGAAGTCATTGTGCCCTTTGTTAGTGTTTGGTGTTTAACAGTATGGCAGCAAGTGTTCGTGAGCTAATGTTGATGGTACCGATAAGCAATATTGAGAGATGGCAATATTTGCTTGCTATAGATAAGCAGTGTGATCTTATTCCCTGGCATTAAATGTCATGATGTATCTTCTTTTACATGCCTCACATGTACGCTGGTATTCCTCGTATCCATTCTTGGATTACTTCTCACCCATTTCACTGTGCGTCCCCCTCTATCCCTCACACACACACACCTCCTGTCATCAGTGTCTGTTCTCCGATAACGAGTATTGTTTCTGTTTATGTGAGCACATTACTTTTTTTTAATTATGATTTCGACGGAAATGTGGTTTGTCTGTAGTGGATTGTTGCCGTCGTGTTTGCAAATAACATTGGTCATGCTGGAATGATACAAATATCCGTGTGTGTGTGTGTGTGTGTGTGTGTGTGTGTGTGTGTGTGTGTGTGTGTGTGTGTGTGTGTGTGTGTGTGTGTGTGTGTGTGTGTGTGTGTGTGTGTGTGTGTGTGTGTGTGTGTGTGTGTGTGTGAGGGTGTGTGTGCCTTTGCGTCTGTGCACCTGAGTTTGCAGCCTGTCCGTTCATAGTGCCATAATGAAGTGCCCATAAACTAAACAACATTTGGGTGTTTTGTGTGGTTGGATTGTAATAACTCTCTCTGCTCCTTGGATATTCTCCCATCTCTATCCACCTCCTCATCCTCCCCCATCGCCTCCTCATTTCTGTCCCGACACCATCCCTCCATTTGTCGATCTCTGTGCCTTCGCTTCTTCTGCGACTCTTCTTCCACCAACCCTCACTGTCTCTCTGCCTTGATCCCGCCTCTTTTTCTGTTGCTTTTTCTTTTGTATTTCCTCGTTTCCCCTCTTCTTTACGTCCCGCCTCACCACCGCCTTGTTCTGCGGCCTGCCCACTTTGTGTCTGTGGCGCTCCCTCCTTCCCTCCTTCCCTCCTTTCCTCCCTCCTTCCTTTTCCCTCCTCCAGGTGTCTGTCTGTCAGGAGATGATCACCGAGTTCAGAAACGCCGTCTCCTGTAAGAAGAGTTCCCGTATGCGTCGCCGTCGGCCCCTCAACAGCTCGGCGGCCCTGCGTAACCCCGCCCGCATCGCGCTGGGCGCCCCCCGCCCGCTGCGCCTGGTGCGGGAGATGCGCCTCAGCAACGGGAAGCTGTACAGCGGAGCCGGGCCTCTGACGGGCGGAGCTGGAGGTTCGGGAGCCCCTGACCTGGGCCCCGGTCCCCAGCGGATCCTCGATGATCCCCTGGGAGCCAACACCACCCCTCCTCCTCCACCGGCCCCCACCCCGGTGATGCTGCCCGCCCGCAGCTGCGCCCACGTGCGGATCTGCCAGGAGTGCCGGAGGATCCAGAGCCTGAGATCGGGCACCTTAGGGTCCACCTCCACCAGAATACCCCCGTCATCGGCCCCCCTGCCCAGGCTACCCCCACCCCCGCCCCCATCCTCATCCAACACAGACAGTGAGGGCGCAGGGGGGCCCAGCCCGAGGCAGCTACACCACGGCACCCCCTTACACACCTCCAGACCCCTCCCTCCTCCACAGAACAGCAACACCACAGACCTGCTGGGCGACCAGGACTGAGAGCAGCGGAGCGGAGGGGGGGGGTGACGGAGGAATATTTGTGTTGCTGAGAGAAACACTGCTTGTTTCCACCTGAGAAATGTATCGGAGGACAAAAAGAGGGGGGGATGGAGGGAGAAAAAAGATCTGAGCCAATAGAAAATGAGACGACCTTTATAAGGAGAGGGAACACGTGATAGACCTGAATGCTGTGAGGCGGTCGGTCCAGCTTCTGTCATAAACTCCCATTAACAGTTCAGTTTGGACACATCTGAGCGGAAACACACATGACCAGCTGATGGTTTCCATTGGCTTCCTGTTTCTCTCCTTCCTCCCCCTCTCACTTCACCTTCAGATGTGAGGGCGCTGGCTTTCTTCCACAGACTCTAAATACCCCCTCTCTTAAAATGAAGCCTTGTTGGAGGACATACTGTATCCGTATGTGATTTAAAACCGCAACTAAAAGACTTCCAGAGAATTATTTCCTGTTGTTTCTTTTCTTTTGTTGTCTCTCTCGTTTTGTTACCATTGTTCTAAGTGGGAATTACAGAGTTAAGTACAGACTACATGTGACAATACGGTGGATTATGACAAAGTAAGGAACTCGACTGCGGCTTATTGTGTTGGAGAGTTTTGTGTCCCTCCCTGTGACCCGTAGCTGGAAGCTGGATTGAAAAGACAAAATGCAAACAGTAGCAGAGGAAACTGTCTGCCTTTCTTTACACTGTGTGTGTGTTTGTAAAAAAATGTGTCTTTAAATGTGTCTTTAAATACTTTAAAGTGAGGAGAACCATGTTCCCTGCAACAGCGCCCTTCTACAAATGTTAGATAATCAGACGTAAGAGGTTTTGAAATGTGAAATGAATGTCCCTCGTTATCCCGGGTAACACTTGCCAAGCCTTGACTCCTTTTTCACCTCTGCTCACACAGCGTAGAGGAGATAGAGAGGCAGAGCCCGGCAGGAGCGATAGGGGACCAGAGAGGGATGAGACAGAAAACAGGCAGCGAGGGAAAAGGACACCACTGAATTTGAATGAGAAATCTTTCGCTGAACTACTTCCATTATTAGATCTGTCCTGATCTGTTAATTCTGGGCATCTTTTAAGGCGCTTGTTAACGCGCCAGCGGGCTCCAGCTCCTTCTCCTCTCGGTTTAGCAACTTGGCTCCTGCCAGGCTGATAGACTCAACACAGCCTCGTCAATACTGTTTCAAGCTTTTGATCGCCTAATTACTCCCCTCTATGGCTGGGGACTCGTTCGGGAGGGGGGGTTGAACACAGAGAAACATGCTGATAAATAGATTTAGAATAAATACATGTTTTTTTGTAGCACTGCGCCTGGGAAGAGAAGCTAGTCTAATGATGCTGTTAATGTTACAGCCCTACTGCTCAGCTAGATCCAAACACTACACTTTATTAGCCACGGGGCTTAAAGGGAATTCACTGGTGGATTTGCAGATTTCTAGGCCTTTCATTTCCACTTCTGCACACTTTTGATTACCGGTGATCATTAAGAGCATACTTTACATGGTTGCCAGATTCTCAATCCCCGAAGTTGCCACTGTGTTCCCAGCATGTGGTATAATTACATAGAGCATTCAAGAAAAAGGCTGGTTTGAATCTATAATTCTCCTATTGTCCACACATCCAGCTCGAAGACCAAAACCACCAATGAATTGATAAAATGATCAGACTTATAATTATCATTAGCGTGTAACATTTTATAACTCCATGCAATGGATTTCTATTGAACACAACAATAAAAACCATTACAATACACACAAAGAAGTCACACCGTTGCTTTGAGCCACGTTTTCTCATGACTGTTTCTCTTTTCTGAGGAAACTACGTAATGGTGCCCATTTTTAAGAGAAGTTAGAAAGTAAAGTTTTTTCGTAAACACTGAAAGTGATAAAAGCGCCAGGGCCATCACCCGATATTAATCAGAACGGAATAAAATGAATGCTTACATAAAAAGTAGTATCCTTGAGGTCTAAACTACTAATGAGTTGTGTTTTCTGCAGTGTGTGTCCTCTGTGGTTCAACCCCTCTGTGTGAGTGTCCCTTCAGAAGTAAATGTCCTGATTTATTTTGCACAATAGTCCATTATCCCATAGTATATATATATATATTTTTGATATGACATATCAAGTGCTGTATTAGCATTTGCTGCACCGCAGGTCATTGACTCATCAGTGTCTGAGGGTTTATTGAATCAGTTATCTAATCAGCTCCCAACATACTCGCTGTAAAGTGATTCACTAAACTAAGAGGCGTTTTGACACACTCTTTTAGATATAGTAAGCAACTATTGCTCCAAAAAAGAAACATGAGGGTAATCTGATGAAACGTCTCCCCGTCATCCTGGCTGTGTTTTTCTTAGTGTTTGTCTTTTATGGTTTGATTTCCTGACAGCAGATTGTATGAATGTAATGCTTTTCAACAGCTGATTCTCAATTGAACTTCATGAACTTGTTTTTATTTCTTTAATATGTTTTCTGGCCCCGTGTTTCCCCCTCTTGAAAGACCTCTTGACACCCATGAGTTTCCTCTAAAACACATGCATTTACAAACTGCTTCACATTTAACCGAGGGGTGACATGCTTTCAATTCAGATCCGACCAAAAAGCAGGACTACGATCCCTCACTTCCCACCCATCCATATTCAGCAGTCATACAATGTAAAATAGAAACCCACCAGTTCAGCCCTTCACAATTCCCCCTGGGTTATACAAAAAAATACATGGCAGTGTTGTCTGGGCAAACGTTGCATTGCCGTATGAAATTATGCATTTTGCCGGGAAACAGATTTGTCGACAGTGTTGTGCTCCAGATAATGAATGATAACATTGTTTGCACACATTATGCTGTTTCTACGAATGATTTCTGTCAGCAGACGCCGGCCTGGATTCAGTTTCTCTCTGTTTACCTCTCCCTTTGTGTTCTGAATGCTGACAAGGCAACCGGAGCCAACCCCTTTCCACAAGAAGTCACAGTACACACACACACACACACACACACACACACACACACACACACACACACACACACACACACACACACACACACACACACACACACACACACACACACACACACACACACACACACACACACACACACACACACACACACACACCTTCATTTCCAATTCCCTTGTTGTCCAAAGGTTGTAAACCCACTGTTGTTTTCAATTTTGTCTCTTGCCTGTGTTCACTTTGGTTTGTTGTGGTACGAATTCACAAACTTGATATGTGACAGCTGCACATAGACAACGAATAAGGGTCCATCTACGGCTTCAAAACATCAGCTGGAAGCGTTTACTAGAGGCAAGATGAAGGTTAAAAAGAATATTGTTTGTTTGTATAACTTCTAGTATGAAGGTAAGGGAGGGTCACAAAACAAATCAGACGGGGTGTCTGAGCAGTCACTCCACAAAACAAAGCTTTTTTGTTTATTTTTATGTTCTTTTCTTTGGTATTTTTTCATATTTCTATACTAGTGCTAAATGGATTATTAAAACTGATGATGAATATTATGATGAAATTGTTGTTATTATTCCTATTAAAGAGCAAGAGGTTCTATAGTGTGATTGTGGGTGAAGGGGGGGGGGGAGGTGTTGGGGTTGGGACGGAGGTGCAATGGTGCTCTGCAGAGAGATCGCCCTGTTGTTCAAAACCTATAGACACACAATCTTCTTTTGGAATAAAAAAATATTCAAACAGTCTCATAGTGACGTTTGTGTTTTCCTTTCTGAGCGGGAAGGTCTGCTGCCTTTTTACTTATCGTGTTTGGGTCATGATTCACTGATATACTGAAGAATATAGTCAGTAAAAGCATTGTAGCACATGTGGAACAACAGTGATGTTATAGTCTGTGTTGTTGTGTGTTTGTTGGTCTACCAAGGACCATGCTAGAAGAAGAACTTTGGTATTTTTCAACCTTGTCTAAACATTTGTTTTTCTAAGTGAGTAATACTGACAACAATTTGGGAAATTGGTCAAGTATTGAGCGATGCCTTGCAGAGGGCAGCCACTAAACGGCCCGAGGCAATAGAGGTTTGTCAATATACGTCCACTTAAAGTGCTTGTTTTTACCACTAACAACACTATGGCAAGGATCCTACAGAGAAATAAAACATTTTCTTTACCTTTCGCTTCATCCACAGCCTGTTTGTTATTGTGTAAAACCCTGCGATGCACCCACATTGTTGAAGTCAGCTAAATATTATGCCATGACATTGAAAAAGATAACAAAAACTCAGACGACAACAAGGCTTTCCCCTCTTAAACTCTTACTCACGTTTCCACTGTCGACACCTGGCAACAAGTCACAACAAAAATTGAAGGTTGAAGAATAAACATTAGATATTTCTGTCGATGGCAAAAGCAAACACTTCTAGTGAACGTTTGTTGAGTAATTGCCCCTCTAATTTCAAAAATGGTTCCCCCCATTCGTCACTAAGACACTAAAACATTGGAGACGCATCTATTGGCTTGCGCTCCAACACATTGTACGTCAGAGACCATCAACTGGCGACCCGCGGGCCAAATGTGGCACGCCAGACATTCTCATCTGGCACGCGCTGTGGCGCTGGCGGAGTGGTTAGTGCGTTCGCCCCCCACACATTTTTGTTTTACAACGTCTTGTGAGTAATGTGCAGTACCGGAGTCCAACAGAGAGGCAGCAGCTGCGGGACAGTAGCCTGCGTACTGCGTAGCCTTCCCTGCCTTGAAGAAGAAGTGATCCTTCATTAGCGTGAAGAGTCTGCTTTTTTGCGCTCCGCAGTAGCCCCCGCCACTCCGGCGACTTGACAGTACATATGCGTGCTCCACTAGCCCCCCCCCCCCCCCCCCTCCACTGTCAACAACTTCAAAATTCAGGGCTATATATAAAAATCGCTGGCCCCCGAAAGTGTCTCTAGGAATAATTTGGGCCCTTGGAAAAATGTAGTGATCCCTGTTGTACGTGATAAACTGAGGGGGCGGGACATCTCGAGGCAGTTGACCAATCAGAGCAGAGCCGGGCAGCTAGCCAATCAAAGCAGACTGGGCTCTGGTTTCAGAAAGAGGGTGAAAAGAGGTGCTGCAGCACAGGCAGTATGAGGAAAATAAAGAGCTTTTTGAACATTCAAGCATGGAGACATGTCACAGTAGAGACACTACATACAAATATGAACTCTAAAAGTGAGCATAAAAGGGCCCCTTTAAGTAGAAGTACAGCAAAAACTACTTAAAAGTAACAGAAGTAAAAGTGCGCATTCTGCAAAAAGAGCTCATACTTCCTTTGAAGGGTGTTTGTTTCTCATACATTTTTCTATTATGAAAGAAGTCTTTAGTAATCAAGAACACATTTGGTAAGGTCTGTAAAGATGCTGACCTTTATTAAGCAAGAGACACTTGCAACAACAAGTTCTGCTTTAAAGCAAAGTAGAGAACATTTACAGAAATGTTGTTTCTGTACTTCTGCTCCAATGCATCATTTCATAAACCGGCAACATAACTTACAGTAATTATCTCAAAAGCATGAACACATTTTAGACACTTAATTTAAACAGAAAACAGATGTCACTGCACAACAAAGTAAACAATGTAATATGAATCCTTATGCTACTATATTTCACATCCAAAAAACTCATTTTGTTCTCATGTGTTCCGACAGCACAGATGGTTGGTGCAATCAAATGTCTTAAGCACTGAATTTCAACATTACAAATTGAAAACAACAAGGCGAATCAGAAATACTAAATGAGTCTTTTATAATGTGTTACAAAGCAAACATCTGATGTGTTTTTTTTCCCATTATCTCATGGCAGCTAAGAGTAACATAATTGCAGGTCCTTATTAAACAAAATAAATTATTAGTTTAAAGTTATATCTTTTGTGTTTTATGTAAGCTTAGTTTTTACTTTATCAACACCATTTCACAGTTTTGACTGCTGAAGTATGCATTAATTTAAAATTAAATATAGCACCACAAACTAAGACAAGAAGAAAATGAGGATACGCGCCGTCTGGTGTTTCTACGCATGCGCAGTTACTGATCCACACTCGACGTTAAATTGCCAGTAATTTAGCTGCCTTTTTAATTATTTAATGACACATTACACTTATGTTGTTTAGGGGGAATCCCCTGACACAACCTCTCCTCAGAAAATGGTTTGTTAATCCTTTATTTTTCTCAGCAAACGCTGCAAATCAAACTAGAGTGTTGAGTGAAGTCTGAGCATGCGCAGTGAGAGCGCTTGCTCAGCGTCCCGTCCGGTGAATGACGTAACCTGCTCACCTGTTTCCACTTTACCTGATCAGCCCTGCAGGCCAGCCTCTCACCCTGTAAATGTTGTTAAATGCTGTCTTTGCTTTGCTGCCCCTGAAGTTTCCTGCCCCACTCCAGTTACCTGAGGATAATCAGTTTGAACTTTCTTCCTGAAACGTTTACATTTTGGAAAGTAATCATGAAACTTTTGCCTGCTGCTGACTCATCTCCATGACACCATCAGACTGTAGAGAGCATGGAGGCCGTCTCTAATCCAATGTTTATATCTTTAACATTTAGAAATGCACCTCTTGAACTGTTCTTGTTATTACTCAGTGTTTTAGAGCATTATTGTTTAAACCTAATGTATAAATGTATTGGTCTATTCTCAGTGAATTATTGTTATTTGTTCGCCTTATATATTGGCTTGAAGTCTTTGCACAGTAACTTGTCTTTGAAAGGTTATTAGTATCCCACCTATGCAACATATCACATCAGTAAACACTAGTTTAACATTTATTTTGTAAAGGCAGTGATGATATTTGCAGCTGTGTAGCAACATTGAGAAGATTGACGATCACATTTCTGATGTTTAAAAAAGAAAGAAAGGTGGCACTACCGTAGTTGAATATAATGAACATTGGCATTGTTTAGTTATGTATATATACATATATATACACTCAGTCTTTTCGGTACCACTTTACAATAAGACTACCCTTATAAAGGATTCATAAAGGGTTTATAATTAGGTTATTAATTAGGTTGTAAACACTTTATTAATCATTAACAACCATTTATAAAACAGTTCTAACATAGTTTGCATACATCAACACAGGCTCACTATTTGGCAAGATGACTAAGTCTTATATTGGCTACTTAGCGAGAATCAACTCAGTGAGCAACAGATACCAAGGATGCTGGCTGATGAAGGAGACGAAGTAAGCTAGGTAGCCAATATAAGGCTTAGCAGTACAGATAAATGTGGGATCACTATTTGGCAAGCAGCCGGTCACAGTCGCCCTGTTTATCTCATGTCTTATAAAAGCTTATTAATAATTTATAAAGTGTTCAAAACCTAATTAATAAATAAATTAAAAACTATTCGTAAACCTTTTATAAGTCTTATTGTAAAGTGGTACCGTATTTTGAGTACTCACACACCGAAATGTAGCTGTAAAATCTCCCTTATTTGCATTAATCCACAGATGCAAATATTTCACCAACCAATGCAGCGTTAAATCATGTTTGAGTTGGGAACAAAGAAAGCTCTGCTTTTTGCCTTTTTATGGAATTTGTAAAAAATATAGAATAACATGGACTTGTACTTTCAGGAGCAGTTAACTTACTGATGGGAGGATGTGATAAGTTTGCTGAATGATTACAAAATCATTTAAGTTATAGTGTCCAATTGTAAAAGAAAAAAAGACATCTATATTATGACTTTGAAACACTTTTCAGTCTTTGTATGTTGACTGACATCCGTGCATACTTTGAGCCTGACCGTCACAGTAGAACACACTTATGTGTTTTTTAAGGACCTTGCTTTTGTTATTTGCATTAACTTCTTTAGACAAAGAACTTAATGCTTTTTTTGGGGTAAATGTTCAAACTAATTCAAAAAGTTATGTTAAGCTGTGGCCTGAAACCATCTCCCAGCTCACCTCCTCTCGTTCAGTCTCTTGGCACTGGACCGTATCTGAAAGACAGACAAACAAGGAACTATAACTCTGAGAAATAACCTTTTTTTTTTAAATGTGCTCTTTAGAAATACAAATAATAGGAAGAAGTGGCTTTTGTTCAGATGCGTTGCAAAACCTCTTCTCTGTGCAATTAATAGTTATCAGTTGTCACGATCTTACAGTACTTCCTGATTTTTAAAGGGAATTTTCTTCCACTTCTTTAAAAGCTGATGAATTAAAGTTTTGACTAGACTGAGTACAGCGAGTTTAATAGTCTTCTTCAGTACGACTGTAGAGGATGAAGATGTTATTCTTTCTTAAATGTTAACTTTAATGCTGATTTACTCGCTATACCTCATGTTGTAAACCTCTTAGTCATGGAGAACGTTTCAACACATCATGTTGTATACTCCTACATAATATATAACACACACACACACGCACACGCACACACACACACACACACACACACACACACACACACACACACACACACACACACACACACACACACACACACACACACACACACACACACACACACACACACACACACACACACACACACACACACACACACCTTTTTCTGATGAGGAAGAGAGTGGTGGCCAGCATGGTGCCTACTATCAGCACAAATACTCCTCCAGTGATTATTTTTGCTAACATGTGCGGCCCTTCTGAACCCAGCCCTTCTGAACCCAGCCCTTCTGAACCCAGCCCTTCTGAAAAAAGAAACACAACTATGATGAACTTTCAACAATGCAAACTGTTTATTCAGTGATATTTTAAAGGAATAGTTTGGAAAAAGGTATAATGTTTGTTAATTGAGCTTTCAAGGTGCCGGCAGGTGGATTTGGTCACCTACATACAGTACTGCCGCTGCCCTAACAATGTGCTGTTGGATGCAATTAAATGGGCTCTATTAATCAAATTGTAAGGATTATATTTGTATTTCGTGCCTCTACTGTGACATGCTTCAATCCTGTTGCTTGTAATCTATTATTCTCTAAGATTGGCAGAATGCAAGACATCCTGTTTTTTTATTTCCGGCATATTCTTTTTCTTTGCTGTGTATATGGACTTACTTCATCTTATGTGTGGTTTACTAAATATGGTGGTAGCATAGATTTGGATGGTGAAAAGGTTGTCTTCCTGCTGTAGTCTGTTGTTCCTGTTTTTCCGCCAGCTGTCATGACCCACGCTTACTTAGAAATGTGTGCCTGCCTTTGCACCACCTGGATGGCCTCTCCCTGTCTGCCTTTTAACCCAAACCCAATTCTGATGATTTATTATCATGTGAGTTATCTGCTTGTGAGTTGAGGGTCAGAGTTCATATTATAGAGAGTATTACTTACTCACCTTTAACAACGAGTTTGGTGGTTCCTTCAAACACACCGCTGGGAAAAGCTGTAACGGTGCAGGTGTACGACCCTGCATCTCTCATTTCAACATCTTGAATGATCAAAGATTGTTCTGCAATCTTCAGTCTCTCCTTCAGAGAACTGTTGTGGACACTAACTTCTGATTCACCTCTAGTAACAATGATGAGGATTTTCTTTCCAGCTGGTGCGTTCAGCTCCCACAGAACCTGAGAGATTATGTCATCTTTTGGTCCCGGGATGAATTGGCATCGCAGGGTGACCTCCTCTCCGAGGTATCCCGTCACTTCAGGCTCCATTTTGAGTTGCTGTTCCTCAAGAACTGCAACAAAAATATTATGAAATTATGGGAATTTACTTTTTTTAGATTTCCCCTTTTTATGACATACATGGAATCCTTCCTTTGTAACATGTTTTTCAACACCGTTTTTATTTATTGATGGCTCCCCTGTGTACACACAGCATAATCTCTATCAGTGTTGGATCAATATTGGGAGAATTTAATGAAGTACATTTACTCAAGTACTGTACTTGAATACAATTTTGAAGTAGTTGTAGTATTTTAATCGTGTACTTTTACTCCACTACATTTATTTGACAGCTTTATTTACTTTATTAGCTAATACAAAATATAAATCAATAAAAAAATGTAATGCAGTTATCGGTTAAATTATCTTTCAACAGTTTGTATAAAGTAATTAAAACAACCTTTTATCAGATCTGACACTTTCATACATCAAGATTAAAAATCCAGTATTTATTATATTATTCTGAAATGGGCCAGAATGCATAAAAAAATGCTTTTACTATAAATTACTTAAGTTTATTTTAATGCCAAAATGTTTGTATTTTTTTTTTTTCAAAAATATTTTTCTTACACTTTAAGTAAAAGAGTATTTTTTTTTTTTAACACTAAACGAGACGCAACGTTTGAAAAGTTCCCTCACCTTTTATGTTCAGTATTGTGGTCCCTGTCTGTAGTCCTGCTCCAGTTGGTACAATGTACTCAGTTTGAAGCCTCATAATACCATCAACTTTAAAGCAATGTGCAGAATCAAATGTATGAACATGAGTTACTCACAGTAGATGGAGAGGGTTAGTTGAGCACTGGTTCCCTCACTGACAGGATTAGATACACGGCAGCTGAAGGGTCCCTGGTCGTAGTGGGTCACATTAACTATAGTTAAAGTGGATCCTCCATCAGTGATCTGAACTCTGTCACTTCCTGTAACCTCAGAGCTGCTGTTCAGCCAGAGGAAAGAGAGAGAGGGTCCAGAGGAGGAGCAGGACAGACTGACGGAGCTGAACTCCACCAGCTCTGTGCTGCTGGAGGTTACCATTACATTGGAGACTGGCTCTGTGGGTGAAGCACAAAACATATTTTATAAAGTTACAATAGAAGAAAACACTGAAGTGGCTGAAGTTTCATCTTAAGAGGAGATATTGATTATTCATGGTTCCACATTGAAAGTTTTTACAAGCTCCATCCACGAAAAAAAGCAACATTTCATACATTTTTATTTGATGATGGTGGTGCAAATAATAAAGGGCCTATATCATTGTTTACTTGCTCAATCGCTACGCACATTTTCATTCAGCAGAGAAAGATATGCAACATGTGAAACTTTCTCACCGTATACGTCCAGTCTTGTGGTCCATGACTGTAATAGTTCTCCAGGTATTAAATTGGTAACTGAGTATTCTCCACTGTCAGTTAGAGCCAGGTTCCTGAGCTCCAGAGATCCAGTAGACCTGAAGAAGGTGATCCTGCCTTCATACTCTGGTGCAGTGTAGTTGTTAACATTCCAAGTAAATATATATTTAGCACCAAATCTCCAGTTCACTATTTGAAATGTTGTTCCTGGAGTCAGTGTTGTGGTGAACATCACTTTCCCTCCCACAGCTGCATTCAGAGGACCGTCTGGCAACACAACAGCTCCTTCAGTTAAACCTGGAGAGAGACGGAGAGAGGATCTATTTTAGAAATCATTCAAAACACAAATCAGCAGCAGTAAAAGTAAGCTATATTGTTCTCTCTGAGGAAGCTCATAAACAGTTTATCTGGACGTGAAGAGACTGTTTTCAATGCTAAGTTTTAAGTTATTCCTAAATTACTTTCAGCTCTTAAACCAAACAAAACCTGTGAATGAAGTTAGGGTAATACTAGGTTACTATAACTATGCCTCTAAAAGGTTTATCTTACCAGAACTGTTGTTGATAATTTACAGTGTACGCAACAAGCAATTTATAAATGATCCTTTTATAATTCATTGAAAAATGGCCTCTCATAAAAGAGTTGAGTTTTTATTATGTCCAAACAACATGTAGATGCCATGGTGCTGTGGAGTCACACCAGCCACGATGCCAGGATTGAGCAGGGGTGGGAAGTGGCTCTTCTCCCACCTGGTTTGGACTAAGACCATCTTTATACTTAGCTAATACAAAAATATAAATCAATAACAAAATTATACTTCAACAGTTTATATAAAGTAATTAAAACAACCTTTATCAGATCTGACACTTTCATGCATCAATATTCAAAATCCAGTATTTATTATGCAATGGGTCAGACTGCACAACAAATACTTTTACTATAAATTACTTTAATGCCAACATCTTTGTACTTTTATATTTTTAAATGTTTTACTTTAAGTAAAAGAGTATATTTAAGCAATAGCTCACGACAGGCCGTGGTATATGCTCATTATATCACAGCTAAGGGGCGTGGTTCGGCCCGACGCGAAGCGGAAAAGCCCAACGGTATACTGTTTTTCTCAGACGCGGAGGGATACTGACTTGTTGTGAAAAGTAACTTACAATTCTACCCGTGGTATACGCTCAGTATATCACGGCTAAGAACCAATCAGATTGCTTGATTTGACTTGTCCGTTTTATAAATGTATTTAAACTATAGGAAAGTAAATGCATTTTATTAAAGATAATAGATGGGAAAGTTGCACTTCTACATAATTCACCTGACAGTTGAAGTTATTTTAAGATTTCGATTTAATTAAAAATGACATCATTATGGATGAAACAAAAAAACAGCGTAGTTAAAAAGTTCACTTAAAAAATTATTCTAACACAAAGGAGCCACGCTGTTTCTTCCTATGAGACCTTACATTTGTTGTGCTTCAGTTTTTGCTACTTTTAAACAGAGTTATCCAAAATGGTGCTATTTTTACTGAATGTTGAATTGACTGCATGTTAACTTTTTACCGCCCTTCCTGTTCTTACATGTAAAAATGAACACCGGTTATAGAGATTGTCAAAATCAAAGATGTAGTTCTGGTTGAACCTTCAAAAGCTTTAAAACCAGTATTTGTACTCAAATGTGTAAAACCGTCTCTTACCTGGGATTGTCATGTGAATGAACCACAGAAGAACGAGGAGGGGTCTGCTGGAAGTCATCGTGCACACCAACAAAGTGACAGAAACGGGATGAGTGATCTAGGCTTTGTCTTCTTCTTACTGCAGTTTAGTTTAAGAGATGTCCTGGTTCATCCCTCCTGCTGTAACCTTCAGTAGCACAGTGACCTCATGTGGAGACATTCTGATAATGTGCAGAGGAGAGCTTCTGTGTGTTTTAATTAAAAGACAAGGTATACAGTATATATGAATTAAAGTGAAATTACAAATCTTTCCTTTCTGTTTGGTTATTTTTTAAGAATGGACACTCTCGCTCTCGGGTCAGTCAGACCAAGATGTCAAAGTTAAACAAGTTCCTCAACTCTTCCAAAAGAAGCGTTTTATTCCCCAAACATTTACAATTATCTTGCCTTTATCTGGGCGGTGGTTCCTTAAACCCAATTATAGATGGGAGTCCATTTCCTTAAGCTTTATAAAAAGTGTCCTGTGAAATAGTTGGAGGTGAAGCTAGAAATCACAAGGACCATGAGCTCAGGTCAAATTTAAAGGGAAAAGTTAAAGGTTTTTCACATAAAGATTATCATTTAAAATGTAAATGATGATCTTTAAATGCAGGTTTTATTGAAGTTTTAGGTCTGCATTTTATTTATAGGTTAAACATTGTAATATATAATCTATTCAACCTTTCAAATGTGCAAATGTTCTTTCTTTGAGCTAATAATATCAACGATGGAAATGTCTCTACCGTTACAGTGTTAAAGTTTATTATAACCTATTTAACACATGCACCGTATTCACAGAACCTTTGCAGCCACACACACACACACACACACACACACACACACACACACACACACACACACACACACACACACACACACACACACACACACACACACACACACACACACACACACACACACACACACACACACACACACACACCATGTATACATTACTTCAGGGGACATTACATTGACTTACATGCATTTTCTGTAGACTTATCCTAACCTTAACCATAACCAAGTCTTCACCCTAAAATTAATGATTCCCCTCATGGGGACCTCCGATTTGTCCCCATACGGGAAGCGAGTCCCCACACGTGACTGTGTAAACAGATTTAGGTCCCCACAAGTGTAGTAATGCTCGGCCACACACACACACACACACACACACACACACACACACACACACACACACACACACACACACACACACACACACACACACACACACACACACACACACACACACACACACACACACACACACACACACACACACACATCATGGCCTGAAGTCTCACATTAAGACTCTCTAAATCAGTTTCTTTTCTCAACAATCAAAACATTTACAAACAGAATGTCAAGTCCTTATCATGAAGCTCCAAACACACACAGGCACTTCAAAATGACAACATAAAACATTTATTGCTGTCTCTATATATAGACATTTTATTTATTGGGATAAACCCCTTGAGATGCACCATCTCGTTTCCAAGGGGGTCCCGACAATAGCATCAACTTACTGTACATAAGCAAAAAGGCAAAAAGCAAAACAAGACAAACCACGTACAGTCTGTTAAGTAAAATTCAAGTAATACATACAATCATTACAATTTGAGAGACAGTCGAGCCGATCAGTTTCATCAACAACAAGTGCAGACTAGTCAAAAGTTAGATGAGAATATGACCAAAAAGAGGGAAGTGACGCGACCATCAAGACAACCACAGAAAGACAGAATTAGACGATTGACCCCAAAGAG
This sequence comes from Notothenia rossii, assembly GCF_949606895.1. NCBI lineage: Eukaryota > Metazoa > Chordata > Actinopteri > Perciformes > Nototheniidae > Notothenia > Notothenia rossii. The sequence continues at coordinate 8,805,672 of NC_136905.1, forward strand.
ACACAGAGGAAGGCAACATCTCAAAATGACAAATGGCACAAAGTGTTTCAAGCATTTGGATAAAATACCTTTTTTTTAAGCAAGAAACCATCAAACTGCACGTTATTCCTTCCACATTGTCAACTATTGGACTTTGCGACGTGGCTGCGTGTGTTTTTATCTTAAGAAATATGATGACTGCTGTGGAAATACTTTCATAACGCACTCCCTATCTCTTATCTGTTTCCTGCCATGACAGAATTTTGTACATCACAAAAAAAATGAAAAACCACTTCCTTTTATGAAGTCTGAACATTTACAGGTTTATTAAACGGTAAAAACAATTCACAGAAGTGTTGTCCTGTTCCTCTACATTGTTACCTGCAAAAGGTAATGCATAACACTGACTGTTGTTAAGGTTAAAATGCAATCCCTTTCAATATAAACTAAATGGAACAACACTGAACATTAACAGTTAAACAAGCCCTTTTTTCTCACTCACTTAAAACAACTAGTTCTGTTTTCACATGTTTTGTCAGAACGAGCAGTCTCACACCCACAAACGGAGTCAGGAAGTGCAGCTGAACACTCGGCAGGTTCAGATAGTGACGGTTGGAGATGCTCAGTGATGGTGTGCATCAGTACAGAAACTTTTCAAACCATAGTTTTGTCACCTTCTTACAAAACGCATGCAAAGTCTGCAACATCTGTGAACGGCATCCTCACATTCAAAATCAAAGCAGACAGAATACTGGGTAGGGTTAGTAAAACAAGTGTTATCAGTATCTGTGCCATTTGAATATGTCAAGCAAATGTTCTTTAAATTATATTCTTGGTTTTTAAAATGGGCATGATTGCAGCCTTCCTCTCTGATTCTGAAGTCAATTAAGGTGAATCACAAAGAAATGCCATTTAAAAAGTAAATTATTTTGCAGAAACAAGCAACCACCAGACGCACCAGCGAGTCTGTGTTGGTTCTCCTTTTTTTTATTGTGTAATTTTTAACTTCTTTTCTTCCTGTTTTTGTCTTCCGTCTTTGATGGTCGCCAAAAAGTGGAATAGGAACTTTGTGTAATGAAATCTACCGTGACTGCTGAGTGTTTCTCTACTGTGCAGCACGGCAAAGTAAAATGTCATTAACCTCGCTGACACGTTGGAGGCGTGCTGGTTTCTACCATTCCTACCTGTTATATATATTTGAAACCAAATGGCAGGAAACATGTCGGCAAAATAATATTAGTAGTTTAATTTTCAAAATAATAATTATTCTTTTTGAGCAACACTTGATTTGCAAGAGGGAATGAATCCAACATTTTGCTTCTATTAAACACATACACCTTAAAGGGGCCTATTATGCTAATTTAGAGGTTTCATATTTGTATTTTGTGCCTCTACTGGGACATGTCTCCACGCTTTAATGTTCAAAAAGCTCTATATTCTCCTCATACTGCCTGTGCTACAGCTCCTCTTTTCACCCTCTGTCTGAAACCAGAGCCCAGTCTGCTCTGTTGTGTTTGGTCAGCTGCTTAGATATTGTCCCGCCCCTTAGTTTATCACGTACAATGTGCTGGTGCGTAAGCTAATCGGTATGCAACTGTTACATGGTGATGTCACTGAGGTAAACAAAGGAGTCCAATGGAGAAAGTTGCAGGCAGTGTGTTGGAGAGAAAGGGATTTTAGGCTCTGCAGACCATTCACATGCACACTTTATAACACGCTACAGGACAGGGGAAACCCCAAAAAGCATAGGGCCTCTTTAAGAGCACGGTTAACTCTGGTACAGGGCCAAGACAGACGTAACTGAAGGAAAATGTCAGATTTAGATGGAAATGTGGTAACAAGGCACATCTGTGAAGGATATTTGGCTTTCTTCATATGATTTGTAGCTTGGAACAGAGTTTATTTATTGTACTTTAAAAGCTAGGTGAAACCAAAAGACGGTAATGTTTCGCTAGTGTCGGCTAAATGATACAACCCCGGCTACTTTAAAATACTGATCTTTTCTTCACTTAATACCTCCACATATAAAAAAGGTCCCTATCAGAGAAAAACGTACTACATTTCCTTTAAACTAAATCGCCTGCTTTGAGGCTAAAGTGGAAAATGAGAGGATGATTTGAAGCCATGGAGCAGGTTTTACTTTAGAAGCTGATATAAATATATAAATACAACTCGTATCCAGCATTTTTCAGATTCTTGCAAGTAAAAGAAAGACATCCATCTCGTGTTCATTGGAGCTGATGGCGCACAACTACGGCGTACGTGACGTCGCCCACCGTGTGTTTCTCGTCGGGCGGAGCATCTCTGGATGTTTTCAGCCTGACGTCAGAGTACACCACATCCTAAGAGGTAGTGAAAGAGAGAGTGACTTGGTTGTTTTGGTTGCTTTGTTTAATGTAATCTGAGTGGAACTTATTCAACCTAAATTTAGACACTAGCTCACCTCTTCTCTTTTGAGAACAGATTGCCGCGACACATCCATCACCGGACCGTCTGTATCTGCAAAGACAGAGGCGGGTTAGTCGAGGGAACTGAAACAAATTTAAATAAATCAAAGCGTGGTGAAATGGGCTTTCATTCTCACCAATGTAGACACAGTGTCTGACCTTCGGATCACGCCTGATTTAAAGGAATAAAAATGTCTGCGGTTAGTTTTCTGCATCAGAAGGGACTTTTCTTTCTTATTCCTTAAAATTAAATAAAGCAACGACAAACTGACAAATAGCACATTTTTAATGTTTTCCAATATGTAAGCTTAATTCTGTACAAATTCATATAAAAAAAAAAAAAGACTTCAGGACGACAAGTTACATTTATGGAACAATATTGAAAATGACCGAAACCTAAACAACCCTGAAATTCAACTGAAAATAAGTACATGATGCTAAGTGATGCATACTTATGCAACGTGTTGGGTTTTTCCCCTCTACTTTACCAACTGCCAGTCTACTTTGCATGTATAGAATTAAAAGACTTCCTCTTTAGTCCAGCACATTACAGTAATACTGTAACATATACCTTTCTGCTTCAGTATTACTGTAATGTGCTGGACTAAATGTTAAGTGTTAAAAGTATGTATTACTGTGTGAGTGCCCTTTGAGCACTGGGACAAGATGGCCTCCAGGTCTGAACAAAGGAAATGGTGATTACTTGGTGCTTGTGTATTTTACAGACTGACAAATTAATTTAGATGCATTTTATTAGTTTGTCTATGTAAACTGTTTTTATAACTTTAACTGAACTAAAGACAACTCTGAAAAAACATGTACTACCTTTCTTAACAAACAAATAGTTAAGACCAACATGTTAGTGAGGGAGTGTGTGCGCTTCCTCACATACTGTTTTTTTGATTGCCAACAAACTCTCTTTTTAAAGCTCTTACCAGCATGGACTTTGGCCAAATAGTGATTATTGTTTTACCTTCAAAACTACAAAAAAAACACAAAACTATTCAAACATGTTTCAAAATGAGCTTGTTTGATTGTAACACTGGAAATAAATCTCATTAAAAACTGTGCTTGTATTTTCATTGTATGCTAGAATATCCATATATCTTAATGTAGTTGCTGCTGAAATGTATAACATTTTTAGTGTAGCTTGCAGAGTTTTTGAAAATGTGCTACATACATGTATGTAAAGTGTTTTGCAGAGGGAGGAGTATGAATGACAAAGGTCTTCATGGAAACGTGATCAATGCATGTCAGCCATTGAACAAAGACTATTAATTGATGATACATTCAGATCCATTTGGAACAGAAGAGTCTTGGTTATGGGTTAATACTCACTTTCTGATGAAGAGGTAGATAATGGCAGCCACGATGCCTAACAGCAGCATGACGGCGATCACTATAGCAGACACCGTCCATGCAGACGGTGGCTTCTGTTCTGAGAGAAGAAACATGACTTTGATTAACCGTCACTGTTTGTATAATCCCAATTAATGTATCATTATGGTTTACATTTTAAATAGTTGATGGACAACAAGGCAACTGATCACACTTCAAGTATTTACTCAAGGAAAAAGGGTTGGGGAAAAAGATACCAATATTATAATATGTGAAGGGATATATCGTAATGTTGCATAAGTGTTGTCCTTTCCTGGTTTTAAAGTACGGTAGGTGATGCAATTTTCACTAATTCATTACATTTACATAACCAATGATTATATTATATTTGATATACAGTACTCCATACCTCCCAGTCCTAGCAGTGGCGTTAAACACATTTATATTAAACTGGAAACAAGAAATAGTATCAGAAATAAGATTTTTCATCAAGAATGTTTTTCTTACTCACCTTTAACAACAAGTTTGGTGGTTCCTTCAAAGGGACCGCTGGGAAAAGCTGTAACGCTGCAGGTGTACAACCCTGCATCTCTCATTTCAACCTCTTGAATGACCAAAGATTGTTCTGCAATCTTCACTCTCTCCTTCAGAGAACTGTTGTGGACACTAATGCCTAATACCACACTAGAAACAATGATGAGGATTTCCTCTCCTTCTGGTGTCTTCAGCTCCCACTGAACCTGAGAGATGTTATCTTTTGGTCCCGGGATGAATTGGCATCGCAGGGTGACCTCCTCTCCGAGGTATCCCGTCACTTCAGGCTCCATTTTGAGTTGTTGTGCCTCAACAACTGCAAAAAAAGTAATGTGAAAAGATGGCCGTTTATTATTCTTTTATCAAAAAAACTAAACAAGATGATTTGTAATTTAACCTTATTTTAAACACACATCGAGTCCTTTTTATAACATTTGTCAACATGGTTTTGTTCATTTCAAAACCCAACTTCCTAAAATTATGTTTTAAGAGGCCTTTTGGGTTTTTATCTTTCCTGTAGTGTGTTATAGGTTTTTTGAGCATATAAATGGCTTCACTCGTGAATTCATGCCTTAAACGTCTCGATTTAACTTCGTTATAGAGACATCACTCTAACGTTTTGCATGTGGCACAAGTGTGGTCTTTATAGCCAATATAAACACTTGTGCTTCTATTGGCTAGCACTTTAACACATTGTACGTTATAGGCTAAGGGGCGGAAGTCGACCAGCTAACCAATCAGAGCAGACTGGGCTCTGGTTTCAGACAGAGGGTGAAAAGAAGTGCTGCAGTACAGGCAGTATGAGAAAAATAAAGAGCTTTTTGAGCACAAAATACAAATATGAACCTGAAAATTAGCATAATAAGTCCACTTTAATTAAAATTGCTCCCTTGTGTTCGCACATGTTCTCAACAGAGTCTCTTGAAGACTACGAAGATGTTCAGTGGAAGAAAGTAAATAAGTAAAAGTACTGTATTTACGTTTTATTTTAGGACAGAAGTATTGTGCTGCTAAAACAGAACATGATACACTGGCAAGAGATGTGCTGTCTGGTTATCTCTATCAACACTGTAACGTTTGTTTTCATAATTACTCAAGCCACCCTTTTTTCAGACACAGATTCAACAGCACTTTACAAAAGCATCTGTTCGCACCACAGAGTATTTTAGAGAAGCTGTATATGATTGTAAAACTAGGCAAATTCTGTTTGGAAGAGGAAGTTTAAGAAATGATTCTCTAAAACAAACTTTTCAATTGATTTAAAATAAATATAATCCTCTCAGTATTAGGCTATATATGTTTTAAAAATGTCAAAACATGTTGTCTTACCTGGGAGTAACATGATGTAAATCAGGAGCATTTCAGGGGACTTGCTGCAAGTTTTCATTTTTCATAACTAAAAGGGGTGGACAAAATAATAGAAACACATTACAATACAACATAAGAATGCAAATATGAGTCAATGTAGCAGCAAATTAGGATAATACTGAGCTACTCAGTTCAAACTGAAGTACGCTAAATTAAACTGGCATGTCATAGTTTTTTCTTTGCAACAATTAACAACTAATTAAAAAAAAAGAAGCTTAAGTAAATATTAAGGAAACTCACAGCTACAGAGGTAAATCCTTCGATGTCCGGTTGCTGGTGCTTTAGTCGAAAACACTGTAAACATATGACTTGTGGAAACGCCAGACAAGTCTCAGAAAAGGATGACAGCTCGAGGCAAACACAGACAAAAGTCTCATTTGAGGAACATGTTGTGATGGTTGGCCACCACCACAAACACTGAATGACACAACTCACTGAGCACTGGCACGATACAGTGCTGTAAACACGCATCAGATTACACTCTGATAGTCAAGGGTGGTAACCTATGGTGGTAACCGCACATCCCATTTTATCCGACGTGTACACATCTGCATATTTATTATTTAAAATAACTCACCCAAGAAGTAGAAGTGGACATGACTCCCCGCACTCAGCACTTTTACCAGGAATACAAAGCAATACCATTGTTTTGAATGGGAAGTCGTTTCTCTTTCAATCTGTCATTTGTTATCAGTAATCACCAGGCTGCATTATTTCCGACCTTTGGTTAATTTCTCTCTGTCCCACGTGAAGTAGCCACAAGTTTTAAAAGCGCCCTCTTGTGGTGAAGTGAAGGTATTTGAAGTCTAGAGAGTGTGCTAATGAAACATTATTTTACTCTGGACAAAGTAAGTCCTAAATAAGCTTGAGTTATGTTTTTAATCAATATCAGAGGCTTTGCATCATTGCTGGCTGTTTTAAGACGTATCCAGACTTCCTGATTATTGTGGATCAAATTGTCTGATCTTTTTGTTTGGTAGTAGCAGCCAAAAAGCAGATTTTGCTTAATTCCAGCTTTCGCCTTGTGTACGTCTGATGGCCCAAAACACACAAACATGACATTGTTGTGGAGATGCAATGGAGCCAAACAGTCCTCACACAGTTTAATTATGTTTCATTTTATATTCAGTTTCTACATGTAACACTTCTTGTGATGAGTTATTTTAAATTCCTTGAATGTGTGGCACAGTTCTGAAAATGCTGCTCTGCGTGTGTTTGTTGTGTGAAGTTGGCTGTCAGCTAGTGATAATGCTCAAACTTTTGTTCCCCATGAAGGCGGGAACTTGTTGAAACTCTCTGCTCAACATGGTTTTAACTTCCCTCATTAAAGGGGCCTTTCTAAATCTGGCAGAGCAGGTGTTACGGCGGCTGGATTTGGCCCCCTCTGTAACTTTGGCTAGGAGGATTCAAGATTCAAGGCTGTTATTATCATGTGCACAGTAGCTACAGTGTAGAAATGGCAATGAAACACTTGAGTCACAGGTTCCTCCAACAGTGCAACATGAATATATATAGAACAAATAAAATAGTGCAAGAGGATGATTTGAGATGTGCAAGTAAATACAAATAAAATAGATATAGTGCAAGAAGAGTTTAAATACAAGTAAATGGAATATGATAGATAAATAATTTGCCCGATGCAGACAGATGAATGTTATGGATGATCTTTAAATAGTTCAGGTGTTTAATAGTCTTATGGCCTGTGGGATGAAACTGTTCCTGAGTCTGGTGGGTTTAGATCATAATCTCACCAACATCCCACTGGTGTTAGCTACTCCCCTTCTAGTTTTCACAACCAAAGCATTTACTCTGGATTCATGGTGGATCAAATTGCAGGGGGGCTTTTAAATCTGGCAGAGCTGGTGTTTTAGCAGCCCCCCTGTAACTTTGGACCAGGATAGTCATCATCTCAACACAATCACACTTCTTTTGGTTATTCCTCTTTTAGTTGAGCAAACAAAATCAATTGACTCTGAGCTCATCAGCTGAGAATTAAAGGAGTGTTTCTAAATTGGTTCACTTTTCTCCTTTGCTGACTTTGTGGTTAGTGGGTGAACTTGAATCCAATTTGTTGATTCAATGATGCCTCTCGAAAGAGATCAAGAATGCGTACAAAACCAAAAATATGAATATAGTGGGTGCGGGGGTCAACAAAAGTTCAAGCAAATGTTGGGAAGTAAAATAGGGGAACAAACTATGATTAAAACATGGCCAAAGAGTCATAATCGTAATCTTCAAAAGAGGAACCTTGAACGTGCAAGAAACACATTTAGATCAGGTAGCACTTCTTGAACATTAAAGCACACATGTCACAGCAGAGGCACAAAATACAAGTATGAACCTGAAAATAAGCATGATAGTTCCTCTTTAAACTAACCCTCAACGTTTACCCCTAATTTGTTTAACGCAATGGTTCCTGCTGCAGTTAAAAATGTTGCTTTCATGTTGAACAGTTTTTTTTACAGCAGTCACTTAATCCACTTTCAAATATTTATTCCAGTGACTGATTGGTAATGTTCTATATAATATTTCCTTTCTTAGTACAGATATAGATGTACTTGATTGATCTCAAATTAGGATGTGAAAGTGTTACAACAGCAGCTGGTGATCGGGCATTGCACATTGCAAGAGTAATTGAATACATATCAACCGTTGTAATGTACATATATCTGTAGAGTATCAATAGAGAACAACATGTCAGATCTACAGTCTAATTTAGTTCTGTGTACTGATCCTAGCGCCACATGAACTTGGTGTGAGTGTGAGTGTGAGTGTGTGTGTGTGTGTGTGTGTGTGTGTGTGTGTGTGTGTGTGTGTGTGTGTGTGTGTGTGTGTGTGTGTGTGAGAGAGTGAAAGATTAAGATGCTGGAGGAGGAAACAAAAGAGCATGAAGTAAAAACCATGCATTAATCTCACAGCCTCGCACCAGCGACCTCGTGGCAAGCTGCATCTCAGAAAAGTGATGTTTAATTATCTCCACCAATCAGAGTCCCACTGCTAAAACGATCCCCAAGTGTTCTGGGTAATCAGGTCGGAGGTGTGCAAAGCTTTCCGTGTTTCAGTTGGTCGAGCTCAGCTTGTTGCCTGCATGTAAATGATTGGTGTTGGGGTTCATGACAGGAATAACAAACACAACAGGCTCTGCATCTTGAGCCATATTCCTCTGAGTCAGAGCACACAACATGGAGTGGAGACAGTGCTGCGTTTAACATGGAGATTGTTAGTGGTATTAATAGCTAGAGAACGAATATAGTTATGTCTTCATCAAGTAATATTTAAAGGTCCCCTATTATACTGTTTCTCATCAATATATTATAGGTCTCAGATATATACAGAACATGTCTCTGAAGTGTTTGTCTCCAAACACCAAACAGATCATTGTAGCATTACCCATAATCCCCTCTGTTTCAGCCCTGTTTCCAAAGTGCTGATTCTCTGTCTGTTACTTTAGATGAAAATAAGGAGCCCCTCCCCACGCCCCTCTGAGAGAGATTTGGTTACAAAGAACACAATGGTGCTCTAGGAGGAGATTCAGGAGATAAGGTATATATATATATATGTGCATAATAGGCCCCCTTTAAAGTGGATATATTATGTTAATTTCCAGGGAAAGTTCTCTCTCTGGAGTGAACTTCAGGATTTTAGCAGTTGCAGACCATTCACATGCACAAAACCCTGTATAACACTTTAATAGAAACATATTATATTCACTTACTTACTTTAATAATATCATTGTGTGATTCTTATTTGCTAATGTTTATCTATATTTACTACTTCTCACACTTCTTAGGTAAGCTTGGGAACATTCCTTGAGAAGATTTGTTGCAATGTTGTTAGTTACAGTTTATGTGCACCAACAGTATGACCTTCAACTCGGGTGAACTGAGAACTTCCTGATATGTCCTTGCTAACTCCTTAACTCCCTAATCACCCCTCCCTTTCTCCTCTCCTCTCTCTAGTTACAGTTTATGTGCACCAACATTATGACCTTCAACTTCTATTGAACTTCCTGATACTCCCTAACTCCCTAACTCAGGGGTTCCCAAACGTTGCCATGCCAAGGACCCCCATATAGCATTGTCCTCTGGCGGGGAGCCCCCTGTTGCAATTTTTTTTTTTAAATGATGTGAACAAGTGCCTCCCGATGGAACATGCAGTGCGTTGCCACTACATTTGGGGCCTTCTGCCTGATCGAAGCTGTCACTCCGCTTTCTTTGCCTGTCATAGCCCCACTGCCCCATCTGAACACACACCCACACAACGAGACCAGTCAAGTCCATTTGAGATGATGTACTCATCTAAAACTTGGAAAATGTCTCTTTATGTGGTCCTACCTTCCAGTGCTTTGCAAAATAATATTTCCTCAACAAAGTTGTCTTCTGAAATAAATCTGATGTATGCAAGCAATTCTGCGACATTTGCTACATCCGTGCTCTCATCCAGCCGCAGAGCGAAACATTCACTAGCTCTCACTTTCTCCAAAAGCAGAGCAGATACTCAGTTTCACTCTCAGTAGCGGCAGCTCCATTCTGATTGGCTTGAAGGGCTGTTGTGAGATTTAAAAACCAAAAATATTAAAAGATTGGCATCAAAGGACACAGATTGATAGATATGCAGTTATTAATAACATCTAAAAAAATAAAAAAGTGTGGCGCCCCCTGGCGGCCCCCCGGGGGGTCGGGGCCCCCACTTTCAAAAACACTGCCCAACTCCCTAATTCCTCCTTTCATTATCACCAAGCTTCACCCCTCCCTTTCTCCTCTCTGTGTTTAAATATGAAACCCAAACTCTACTCTTCGTCTTTCACTCTGCAGACTGCATGCTCTCTGTATGACTGACTGAACTTTCTTGCAAGAAATAAAATACGATAAAGACAGCTGAATGGTTTGATTCTCTAACCACATTTGATAAATAAACTCCCACCACAAACACACTAAAGGAAAGGCAAACCCTCAAAATGCATAATGTGGCCTTTTTAAGGCGGTCATTATGCAAGCCCGACAAAAAAGCATTTGCCTTTGCGTCACGTTTTGCAACACTTTTGCAACACGTATTTCTGGTGTGATACGTATTTTCACAGCAGTAGAGGAACACTTGATTTGCATTTTAAAATGCCAAAGTTATTCGGGGTGAGTTACCCCCAATACTTCCGTTCGACAGACTCAATTCCTTAACAGGCCGTGAAACATTTCAAACGTTTTAATTTATTTCCTGCCGTAAACAGAGAAGACAGATATTTGGCAGAAATGAGACCTAAGATTTGTTGCATCTTGTAAATGTACAGTCATTCCTTCAGCAAGATCATAACAATATTACTAGGCAAATCATTCATTTAAATACACATTATTTTGGATATTCTTCATACAGTTTAAAGTATACCAAGAAAAAAAATGACTAACATGCCAACACATTTCCTCGCAGACCTTTTTAAATACACAAACTCTGACACTGATATTTCTACTTTAAGGATTTCTCAGGCTCTAATTATAATGTTGGTCAAGATGATTCATAATGTTTAAAGCTGTGAAGCAATGCTGTTGAACTTTTGTAACCCATAACTGGGAAATTGTAAGCTTTATTTAACACAGCAGCTTCTTTAGAAAGACGGGGGGGGGGGGGGGGGGGGGGGGGGGGGGGGGGGGGGGGGGTGGGGGGGGGGGGGGGGGGGGGAGAAGTGTCACAAATATGACTAAATGCATGTTGCGTTTTATGTTAAGAAGTAGAAAAAACACACATATTAAAGGTGGGGTAGGTAATTTTAGAGAAACCAGCTCGAGTGTGCTAGAATTTGAAAGTACACAGACGGAAATAATCTGCCCCTTCCTTCAGACTTCCTTACAGAGCCCCTCCTCCAACACACACGAACGCGCACATGACCATCCAGTTATTTTTTTTCATTTAGTCATGAATATAATGGTATTTTACATGGCCATTCAGTTATTTTACCCGGGCCGGCTAAAATGATTGGTCGTGCTGTTTACAGTAGCCTACTACGGCTTCCACAGATGAAATGTTTTTATAGATTTTTTGTCAAAGCATTTAATATATTCATTGCTATCGGGATGTTAAGAGCATTCCATGGAACATAACAAAAAGTGTTTCTGAAATAAATTACATAACCCACCTTTAAAGGTTTCTCATGATCAGGCTTGTATACAAATAAGAAATAAAGGCTTATCTTGTTAAAAAATTAATCCAACTTGCCTTTATATAAAGTAAAGCAATTAAGTTTATATTTTGACATAAATATCTTTGTCAATCAACAACAGTAACCATTGATTATTTCTGCAGGTCAAGTTATCGTGGTGCTATGATTTGTTGAACCAGCTGTAGACACACAGATCATAAACATTTTACTCAAAAAGTCTATTTAATTAAAATCTTTGTGTCAGGGAGGCCAAGCTCGCACATTACACTTGAGACAAAACAACATATTATTATCCGCCATTGGCGTGTGGGTTGTGCGGTGGTGTTGGGTTCAGGGGGTCACAGGTTCAAACCCCACTGCAGTCAGCATGTCGTTGTGTCCCTGAGACACTTCACCCCAAATTGCTCCTGTGGGGATTGCCCACAGTATTGAGTATGTAAGTAGCTTTGGATAAAAGAGTCTAACAAGTAACATGTAATGTAATGTAGTATTCAGTACACCACATTTTTACTTATTCATTCAGTTATAGTAAATTGTATCAGTGAAGTCAGAATCTGAGGAACAAATATGAAGACACGTATGTTAATATCACAGTAGGAGGGAATAATAAAATGATTTTTAAATGTGAACGGAAATGAGATGTTTTATAATGTTCTCTCACCTGCTCCTGTTACAGTAACTCTCTCAGAGACAGTGCACTGATCAGCAGCAGTAAAAACGACCAGCAGGGAGCAGTGCAGGATGCTTCATGGAGAGAAAAAAAACAACACTTAAAATCACCTCTTGAAATAAAGTGTCCTTATTAAAACTGACAATAAAGCAGAATCTCACCTCTGAGATGCAGGACGGTGGAGTTCTGCAGCATGGTCACCATATTGGAGGCGGTGCAGCTGTAGTTCCCTAAGCTCTCCGCCTGCAGCCTCTCGATGGTGAAGGTGGAGGTGTTCACCTGCGTCTCGTTGCCGTTGAACATCCAGCTGAAGGTCGCAGGAGGGACGGAGTCTGCGTCACACTGAAGGGTCACTCTCTGCCCCGGAGCTGCTGCTGAGGGTCCTGTTATTGATACGTTATGGGGTCCATCTGCACAGAGAGGAGTCAGACCCTTCATTTAAGCAAAAGTACTCAAACAACACTGTAGCACCGCTTACAAGTTTCAGACCTGCAGTTCAAATCTTACTTGAGTTATAATTTGTAAAATGTAAAGCCAAAGTAAAGTTACTCTATGACTGTTTTACAATGATGCATTAGAGACTATTCTTTACTCATACATTCATGTAAATTATTCTGTTGATTATTTTCTTGATTTGTAAAATAATCATATGAAATGTCACAATTATCCAGAATCAAAGGTGACACCCTTCCACTGCTGGGTTTAAGCACAAACATATTAAAACATTTATTATATTTATTGGAAAAGTCAACAGAAAATGTAGGAAATCCTCACATCTGAGAAGCTGGATTGTTTTTAGGTGTGTTTTTTAACTTGTAAACTAACTAAAACTTGTAAATAAGAACAAACAAATATTTCTTCTTCAATTGATTAAAGATCAAATATAAAGTCTGTACTCACCATGGTACTCACTCAAATGTAAACTGTGAACAAAACTTAAATCCCAGCACTCAAAATACTATTGTTTTTTATTTAAAAAAATATAAGTTTTGGACTATAAAGTTCAGACGTCTATTAAAGGTGGGGTAGGTAATTTTGGAGAAACCAGCTCGAGTGTGCTAGAATTTGAAAATACACAGCCGGGAAAAATTTGCCACTTCCTTATAGAGCCCTTCCTCCAACACAAACGAACGCGCACATGACCAATGAGGGCACGAGATAAGTTTGTGCACAGATGGAAGGCTGACAGGCAGGTAGGCCATCCAGTTACTTTAGCCGGGCCGGCTCAGATGATTGGTCGTGCTTTTTACAGCACCACGGCTTCCACAGATGATATTTTTTATGGATTTTTTGTCAAAGCACTTAAGATATTCATTGCTATCGGGATGTTAAGAGCATTCCATGGAATATAACAAAAAGTGTAGGCCTATCTCGAGCCGGTTTCTCAAACTTAGCCTACCTACCCCACCTTTAATTAAGTTTAATAATTGCAAGAATTAAGAGATCATTTCAAAAATATTTCATCAAATACATGAAACGGTCACTTTGAAATGACTCTTCATGGTCTTTTTTTTGCTCCACCAGAGTTTCCGCAGCAGTACTCACAGTTGACGGTGAGTCGGTGCTCCACTGTCATGCTGCTGACGGGGTTGCTGACTCGGCACTGGAAGCTGCCGTGGTGTGAGCTGTGCACCGGGTGAATGAACACCGTCCTCTTGGAGTTGGAGAAGCTGACTCTGTCCCCCGGCTGCAGCATCTGACCGTCCTTCAGCCACTCCCTGCTGCTGATGGAGCCGGACGCCTCGCAGCTGAGGTTAGTGAAGCTGCGGTCCTCGATCAGGACGCCTGGCGGGCTGCTGATGGAGGCTCCGGAGATCAGAGCTGACGGGGCATGAAGAGAGTTAAATAGGACATATTAAGCTTCATATCTGTATGTAGTGTCTCTTCTGGGACATGTCTCTATGCTTTAATGTTCAAAAAGCTCTATATTCTTCTCATACTGCCTGTGCTGCAGCACCTCGTTTCACCCTCTGTCTGAAACCAGAGCCCAGTCTGCTCGGACAGAGCTGGCCGGCTCTGTTGTGATTGGTCAACCACTTAGTGTTGGAGCGCTAGCCAATAGAAGTGCAAGTGTGAGATAGAGAGAAACTCCCTCTTGAGGGAAGTTTGGGATATTAGCCTTTGCAGACTATCTACACAGAAACCTATATTACACACTACAGGAAAGGGAAGACCCCAAAAAACAAAAATAGAGCACCTCTTAATATATAAAGAAATAAAAATAGCAAGAGACATAACGGTGCAAGTAAGATTCAGGAATAAGAAAAAAACACATTTTCTTCATGATAGTTTTTAGTTCATTTGTTTCATGTTTTATTTAGAAACCTGTGTCCTGATTTATTTGTGTTTTCCTCCTGTTTTGATTTCCCTTGACTTATTAGTTTCATCATGCTACCACCTGACCTCCTGCACTGTCATCCATCATTCGTCCAAATTTCCGTTTAGTCTTTGATGAATTAAAAATAAGACAATACAGATTATAAAAAATATTTTGAAAGAACATCCATAACGTTCATCTGTTTGCAACTCATATAATTCCAATGACTGTATATAGACTATTCTGCACTGTTTCTATTCTATTTTATTTTATTTACCTGTACTATATTGTATCTGTTTTATAGTTGGAGGAGTCTGTGACCTAAGATTTTCATTGTGATATCTACACTGTGCACACATGACAATTAAAGCCTTGAAACTTGAAACTTGAAACCCACCATACACGTTGAGCGTGGTCTTCCCCTGCCTCTGCAGCCCTGCGTCGGGGATGATTGTCACGGTGTACTCCCCGCTGTCCTCCAGCAGCAGGCCCCGCAGCTCCAGGGCCCCGGTGGCTCGGTCCAGGGAGATCCTGCTGCTGTAGCCCGGCTCAGTGATGTTGGTGCTGGTGGAGGTGATGATGTTCACTCCTTTGAAGCTCCAGCTGACGGAGAGGAAGGGGCTCTCTGGAGCGGTGAGGGTCGTGG
Organism: Notothenia rossii; assembly: GCF_949606895.1. NCBI lineage: Eukaryota > Metazoa > Chordata > Actinopteri > Perciformes > Nototheniidae > Notothenia > Notothenia rossii. The sequence continues at coordinate 8,821,119 of NC_136905.1, forward strand.
AGAACGTCGCGGTGCCGGCCGCGGCTCCACTCAGGGGCCCCGGGGGTAAGATGCCCTCACCTGCACACATACCTGATGACACAAGATATATTTACTTTCTTGTGTTTTGATTTTACTTTATATGTTTTTGGGACATTTTGCCTACATCTCTTAGAATTTTCATTGCATATTCTTACTTTACTGTATTTATTTATTTTACTTATTATATATATAGACTTATTACTTGTATTGGACATTGTACTTTAACTCCTTATGTTTACATACACATCTTTATCATTGTATTAGTTGAATTGCACTTTTTTACTAAATACTTTATATAAATACTTAAAACATGTTATGTGGAAACTTTGCTTTAATTCTTATGTTCAGAGAAATATAGTTTTACTTAATAACAACTTTTTATATAAATTATTCATTTTAATATTTTATTGGACACTTTACTTAAGTAAGTAAGTAACATTTATTTATGAAGCACTTTTCACAGACTAAGTCATTAAAACATCAGAAAAAATGAAAATATACTTATTTTATTCTATATTATATTTTTTACTGATTTAACACTGTACTTATGGCTTAAATGGCCATCAATATAAGCGTATTTATACAAAAATCTATATATTATGCCATTATATTACATATTGTTATGAAATGTCCTGTTGTGCAAAATTAGTACTTTGGTACTTTAAGAACATGTAGTTATAACATATCATATTAAATGCAGGACTTTGTAACAGAGTAAGAAACCCTAACCTACAATGACACGAAATGCAAAGGAACACTTTCATACTTCTGGTTTGAATTGTACTATCTTTGTTATTAAAGCAACAAAATGAATGATGTTAGTGATATTCTGAATGACCTACCTGACAGAAGAAGCAGCAATCGAGCAGCAGTCCAGAGCATCTTGTTGTCCGTGTTGTCTCGTGTCTCTCCTAAATCTAAATTGTGGAGAGTCCCAGGTTCTCCTTCTCTTTTATCATCCCCCACCCACAGCACAGAACCCACCGCAGCCCCCCCCCATTAGGTAACAAACATTGTTTACGATGCCACTGTGCAAATACTTCAAAATGCCTGAGGGTATATGTTCAGTCAGGAGTACCTGCACTCAGGTTGAGGTTAATCTTGTGGAAATGGGCTTTGATCAACCAATAGTAGCCAGCAGTGTTTTATTATTTGTCTGGATTTTAATTGAAATCTGCTGGACAACATTTAAAAAAAAAAAATTATTAACATCCACTTGCATCTTAAATCTAAACCTAGATATTGTCTTTGCGCTGCAGAGATTTTAATATGTTTGAACATCTTATAAAAATATATTCAATTCTCAAACCTAATCTTTAGATAAGTTTCCTCCTTAATCAAAACATCAAGAGAGCACACATGCAAGTTCTTAATCTCAATACATTTAATACAAATTAAACACATCCTTTTACTCCATTGATTTCAGGAGAGAAGAAAGTCAAAACGCCTTACGTTACAAACTGAACACTAAAAAAAGATGTATTGAAAGTGAATGGACTTGCAGGTTTCTTGTTTTTCTTGATTGCATTTATTGCAAGACCCTTTGGATAAGATCTTTGGGGACATCTTTCGTCACAGCAGCTCGTTTAAACAAGGCCGAAACACCTTCAAATAGAAAATATAATGGAACTAAAATGTTAAATATATACATGATGACAGTGAAAGATACACATCTGTAGACTATCAAATAAACACTGAAGGACCGAGTTACAGGTAACAACGTTTAAAAGTAGGATATTATTATTATTATTAATTTACATTTCTCAAGGTAGCCAAACCCCAACATGAATAGTTCCATCATGTTCACACTTTGAGCACGTGTTGTTGTGCTTGTTGGTCCATCACGAGTGGAGGGCGTCTCTCAGTTTGATGAGCTCCTCACTGAGTGCTCTCCTCCAGGATCGTGTTTGAGGAGGAGCGGCCGGGCGTAGCATTCCTCTGGAGGAACGATCAAAGAGGAGACACTCAGCTTCCTCCAGACTCTCCACACACACCACCCTGCCTTCAGAGTCTGCAGGAAGACCACATTAATGATTTGTTTTTAAACTGAAAAAGGGTCTCTTAATAACAATAATAATACTTTTAATTGATATAGCGCTTTTCTAAGTTCACAAAGTCGCTTTACAAAAATACAATTCAAACAAAATCAATTAAATTAGAAACATTACAAAGGTAAGAAATACAGAAAAGAGAGCGTTATGATGGCGGAGTAATGATGGGAGGAAGACTAGTCTGAAGAAGTGGGTTTGAGTGCTTGTTTTAAATATGTCGAGGCTTGTTTAGTTTTTTCCTTCCCTATATATTTAAAAAGTGTTCTGCTGAAACAAAGAGCTGTTCGTGATGCGTCACAAGTGTTTTGTGTCTGCAGGAAGACTTAATTAATGATTTGTTTTTAAACTGAGAAAGGGCCACTTAATAATAATAATAGTGCTTTTCTAACTTCTAGTCGTTTTACAAAAATACAATTCTCACTACAAACAAAGATAACTAAATCAGAAACATGACAAATAAAAGCAATACAGAAAAGAGAGCGTTATGATGGTGGAGTTGAAGCTAATGTAGTAGCACTTCGAATGGTTTGGCATAGTTCAAACTAATGTACCTACATGATTCTTTTCTGTACCCTCCTGGTTGAATGCACTTATTTTAAGTTGCTTTGGAATACAGGTACAGTAATGATGTGGGGAATGGGGTTTAAAAGGAAATGGCTAGTCTGAAGAGGTGGGTTTTGAGGGCTTGTTTGAAATATGTCAATGCTTATTTTGTTTTCTCCTTCCTTATGCCGAACATATCTAAAAAGTGTACTGCTGAAACAAAGAGGTATTCATGATGTGTCACAAGCGTCTTCCTGACATGTGAATGTACAGTGTGTGTATACACTGTGTCACCAGCATACATGTGACCTCTCAATAACACTGTGATAACTGAATAACACTCCCTCCCTCAAGACCTCCGTGAGTCCCTCACCCTGTTCCAGTCCCGTCTCAAAACCCACCTCTTCAACTCTGCTTATCCTTAAACCCGCCCCTCCCCCCTCTGAACCAACATCCTCCTGACTGCTTTTCTGTTTTTGTTTTGTTTTTGTTTTTGTTTGTGTTTTGTTTGTCGACCTTACTCGTAATGTAAAGTGTCTTTGGGTCTAGAAAAGCACTATATAAATCCCATTTATTATTATTACTGTGCTTTTTAAGGTGGCTCTCGCAGTGTACAGTAAATGTAATGTTACTCAACCTCTGTTGCTACACTTGTTGTACGCTGGGAGGGATGGAGAGACCTACCCTTTTTTGATGTTTTCAGGGGGGGCCGGGGGCCTTTAGTACCAAAAGAGTCCTAGAAAGTCAAGGTAAACTTAACTATGTGCATTTAGTTTCGGCGAAAACTAAAAGGTACCAAGGGGTCAGATTAGAATTTTCCAAAGGGGGGTTCGTTTAGCATGAAACACTTGAAATCACTAAAGGGTAAATTAAACCAGAAAGTAGAAAGAAAGGGAGGTCAAAGAAAACTATTCCTGCTAAAAGTGAGCAATGATTGAGTCAGAGTCATGTACCTTTGCTTTTAAATGAGTGTTTTTAAATGTCATTTTATACCATTGCTTTTAAATGACTGTTTTTAAATGTCATTTCTTAATACGTTTCTTAATGCTCTTAAAGTCTTTTTTTTTTGTAAAGCACGTTGAATTGCCTTGTGTTGAAAGGTGCTATATAAATATACTTCCTTGCCTTTAGTGGGAGATAGCAGGTGAAGAGTTTATGCCGCATAGAAGTGTTTTGCATTGCCTGAAAGCTGGGAACCTGAAGATTAGTTTAAGACGCAGTTTGACAATGTGTGTTAAGATGTTCTATTCATAAATCTGTGAAAAATATTTAAATTTGGTTGGATAGTTATTAGTCTAGAGAAAGCTTAGTGTAAAATATCATGATAGAAGTACATGATGACTATCCTCATACTCTCACAAGTGTAATTAGTTGTTGCAGCAAATGTTGTGATTTGGTGACACATTTTAACGTTTGACCACTTGAGAATCATCGAAAACAGTCAGACTACCACTTTACACACCAAGACCTTTAGGAACCCCACAACAAAACTTACAAAAATGTGAAGTTTCAGCAAGAACTGACTTTTAAGCGTTTCCTTTTGGATGAGTTTAATACAGAAACTGAGGTTTTATGTGATACAAAATACATTCTTAACAAAGAGTCACGCTATATCTCTGTACATTTTTATGAGCTCCTTTGGTTATCTTCCAAGTCTGTTAAGTAATGTAAACACAGTTAAACAGACACACAAACCAAACCCCTCGTTCTATACAATGACTACATCAATAGTGACATTGTTCTGAATCTCAAGACTTCTGCTTCAGAGAAAAGTGATTTATTCATTATAATAGTAAATGTAGTCCCGTATTTTATTGCAAAGTTTAAAGAAGAGTTCTCATAGCACTCGTATATTATATTGGTTTGGACAAACAATGAGACGATGTAAAAGATTACATTAGTTTTTTAGTTGCACAATAGACTTGAGATTACTGTATAAACTCCTTGTTTAACATTTTTGATTGAAGCCCAATAGAAACTCGGTTGTCTTTTTATTTCAGACCACAAGCAAATCAAATGTATTCTTGGAATGTATCAATCGATTATCTAAACAAATGTTGCTCAAAACTGATTATTAGAATACGCAATTAAGCCTGCAGTCTGAGTCCTTTATACAAATGCAATGATACATTTATGTTGACATTTCTAACACTTAGTAAAAAGGTTTATATTTGATTCCTCATTGGTCAGACTTGTGATTCCAGATCAACACAAGTCTAACCTTATTAGATCTTTCAACCAGGACGACCTGTGACCTGTGAGAGCAGCTCCTGCCAAGTCTTATCTGTGAGTTAATATTTTACAGCAGAGAAAAGCCACTGTTTTGCATCTTAGAAAATTTAAATTTGATCCGACTGACATGAAGCAAATCCAGAAAACAAGTTTCTTTTTGACGCCACTTTGAATTGAACCACTCCCATCTGCACTGTAACTTTTATTCATGTATTCTAAACCTGTATTATTTACTATTTGTTTCATGTTCATTTTATTCTCTTTGCTTTCTAATGACTGTTTTTAAATGCCATTTTATAATGTGTGTGTATAACATGTCCCTCTAAACATCATGAAAATATCAAAGCTATTCATTTGATGTGTTTTCTATTCTATAATCTAATGTCCTTGTCTCTATCAATTTGTTCTGCTTCACAAAAATGTAAGTGAGAGTGATTAATCATTTTGAAGAGCACATGCAACACAGAGCCTTTGTAAGTAATTAAATTGTCCAGAGAAACCTGTGAACTCCTTCTGTCCTTGTCCTAGTCTGTCCTTACTCTATGATGAATGATTCCCCTGTGTGAGCATCATAGCCTAATAATATATAAGATCTGACCGGACAACAGTTTAGAGAAGCTACTAAATAAATCTGTACACATGCACACTTCTGTTTGAGGGTCACATACTGTACATTCATGCTATCAGTTATAAATGCTGACAAAGTCCATTTATCTTTCCATAACCCGTGTCATGAAATGTTTATTAATAATACAAAAATATTAATTAGAACATATTACTATAGAGTCCAGTAATAATGTTAACCAGGCTCATGATGTATTGATTTTCCATCCAAAAAGCACAGGAATTGTTTCTAATATTCATCAGTATTTGATATACATTTATAAATATGTTGATGTTGTATCTTGTGATCAATAATTGTATGTCAACATCATAGGAGTAGGTTTAACTGGTTTTACTTTGGTAACATCTTCCGGGACTTCCTCGTGGGAACATGTGCAACAGGCTCTTTTAATACCAAGAGTGAGTTTGCCCCCTGCTGGACAAATGCAATAACATGTAATAATAACACAAGGTAAGATACCACAGTTGATGAACATGTTTCACAGTGTATGAATGTACAAATTAATGAACAAGATCATAATGCTGCAGTGTTTTAACTTCATATAATATTCCTGTTTGGATAGAAGAGACTAACATCACGATTGATGACTAAAGAAAACATCATTTTTTACACTAACACTAGTGGGCGTTGGACGCGGGGGGTATACGCCGTACCCCTACTTATTTGAAGCATGATTTCTTTTTTTAATAGTCTAATTCATCTAAAATCATTGCCAGTGTTATCAGTTGCAAGTGTGTGTTTATTGTAATAATGACGAAAACATAAAAGGCAGATTTAGTGATTATAATAAAAACGTAGCTCAAGCATTTATGCAACTTGATTTGAAGCGTGCGTGTGTGAGGGGCAGAACCGTGTGTGTAGTGTGACAGGTGTCCCGCACTGTTCGGGACTGCACACACAGCATTTTTATTATTTGTCCCGCGTCCCACATATTGAGACTATGTCCCGCATTTGAGTGATATCGCGCAGAAAGGCCGGATCGGTTCGCTGACAGCCGGCACCGCCCTTTATTATTATATTGTCTAAACGGCATCATGTAAGTTGCGCTGACAGGCGACACAGAGGTCCCCCAAGCCCCCCCCCCACGTTGACAGTTCACGAGCGCGCCCATAGTGTCTCCCGTCCACCCACCACCCCGTCCACCCAGTAAAAAAATCCCCACCACACCACTAACACTTCAGAAAATGAGTAAACTAACCAGTGTTTTTCTGGGAAACAAGATATATCACCATCATCAATCTATTTCTTTGTTTAACACAAACAGACGTTCATATTACAATATTATCTATAATATAATACTTCATATCTACTGCCATATTAATACAAAAACACTGCAAATTGATAGATGAACTCAATGAATTGTATTGCGATGGGTTTACCAAATATATTGAAGTGACTGTTATTTTGTATATATTGATTGTTGTGTTTTGTTACCTTAATGTGTGCATATGTGTAAATGTGTCTGTTGATTGTGTATATAGGATATACATATTGTATACATATTGTTATACATATCTGTACACTGTATAATTTTACATTCGGGATTGTTGGAAACGTCATTTCGATCTCTTTGTCTGTACACACAAACTGAGTAAGATTGACATTAAAGTTGACTTTGACTTATACAGCATCAAAAGGGCAAACAAAGGCAAAGCTTTGTCTAAAACTACATTTTCTGAATTGCGTGTTATTCAACTAGCATATGTGAGAAGTAGGTAAAACTAAAGTTAAATAGGATCATGTTACAAAGTTATTTTCATTTGAATATTAACAAAACCAGACGCAATATTGCTTAATATAAGAACAAAAACTTGGGGCAAGAAGTCATAAATAAATGCAGCTGAGAGCCGACTTTGTTGCTGCTGACAGACAGAATAAACAATGACTGCCATATAAAGTGCAGGGCCGATACTCATCATATATAAAGCATTTAATCTATGTGTTCTCACCTGGGATTGTCATGAGCTTCAGAGATAAGATAAATTGAGTACATTCAATAAAATAAAAAGTAGTTTATGATGTGCTGAGGGAATGCAGCATCGTTGATGATTTATAAATTCTGCTGTGAGTCACTGTCAGTAGAAGCAGACAGGTGTGATGTCTGATGAATTTAAATAGTATTTCACACATGTCATATATTTTAATGTCTTTCAGATTGAAAGGGTGGGAAATGCGTTTCTAACTCACATGCATGACTAGTGTTTAAGTGAATACAATAACTTCAAATGTTAGTGTATCTCTGGTCAGCACAGTGTCATTCAATGTTAAGGCATCTGTGTTTCTCTTTAATTCTCACATTTGTTGGTAAAACAGGAAATGGTCAAACTTGATGCTTCTGTCGTGATCATGGCAGTAACAAGGGAGGCATTAGGGAACCAGATACAGTGTTTATTAAATATACAAATATATACACAACATGTATTTCATAATAACATACATAGAGATCTCTGGGCCCATAGATCTCGGCCTCCGTTACCGGTTGTATAGCTTCATTGTGGTTGATTGTGTTCACCTGGTGCCCTGTGTTGTCCCCTCCCCTTTCACCTGTGTCTTGTTGATTGATTAGTGTGTGTATTTAGGCTCTGTTTTCCCTGTCAGTGGAGAGGCTGATAGTGTGTGTGAGATCTTTGTGGCTGCAGGATGTGTTCACGGAGAACAGCAGGATTGAGGCTGTGAACTTTGTGCACATTATTTTAATAAATGCCCACGTCGGGTTATATTTTTGGACGTTCTGCCTCTGCCTCCTTGCTTGGTCGGGCCACTCAACGGTCAGTCTCACAGAGCCGTTCAAAAGAATCGGATCGTACGCGAACGTCACATCACTATATTTCACTATTTTTTTTTTTTTTTCTGTTTTATTGTGTTGCACTGTTGGAGGAGCCTGTGACCTAAGATTTTCATCGACATAACTACACTGTAGCTATGTACGTATGACCAATAAAAGCCTTGAACCTTGGTATACAAAAAATATTGTAGTAATAATGTATGTTTTTCAGTCACATACCTCAAACAAATATGTGTTGTTTGAAGCCACTGCGACATTGGGGACTGGTGCTGTAGATTAAAAAAGTTAAAAAGACATAAGCAGCAAGTCAAGTCATTGTATCTTAATCATTTAACTTACTAAATGTACTGTGACTTACCCTGTACAGAGATGCCTGCAGCCTGAGACGTCTCATATCTCAGAGTTTTGTTGTTATAGGCCGACAGCTGTAGCTTCCACTTTGATTTATCTGAACGTTCATCAGACTGAGATCTGGTCCAGTATCAGACAGCAGGTCTCCATTCAGAAACCACTTAAATACAGCAGAAGGTTTGGAGTCAGCTGAGCACAACAGGCTGATGTTTGACCCTTTCTCAAAGTATTCTTGTGACAGAGAAAGCTTTAAAAGGGTATTTTCTGGCCAAACTGCGAGAAAAAGACATAGAGTTGTATAATCAACAATATAATAACAGCAGTTTGAGCAAAACAGCTTCCAGCTTGGCTCAGTGTGAACGGGCCATTAATGTTAAGTGTGCCGTTTAAAAGCCGAGATGCATCATTAAACTTAATACAGCCTTCATTTACTCAGCACCAGCCAAACACTGCAGCTATCAAACAGCAAGGAGCTCAGTAAACACATTTAGATAAACTAACCTGACATGATGCCTGTAAAAAGTATAAATCAAAGCTGGGCTTGCATGATTTGAAAAAACAACACATTGTGAGGATTTGTCTGATCTTGTAATTGCAATATGATTTTTAGCCTTTACAGAACATTGACATGCACGAAAACCTACGATTTACGTATTTAACAAACCACAGGAAAGGTAAACCCCCGAAAGCACAATAGGGCCCCTTTAAAGGTCTTTCTAGTGTTTTCATTCAGATGCTGTAACTTTAAAGAATGCTCACAGCTGATGTCGAGGCTCTGGTGTAGTTACTGAAATTAGAGAGACAGCAAGCGCATTTCGTGGCATCTGCGGGCAGTGGCAAGTACTTCCGGCATCTGCCACAGAGACCGCTACTCCGTGGTATCTGTGGCAAGTATATCCCACAGATCGGCAAGTTGTGGCATCTGTGGCATATACTTGCCACAGATACCATGGAGTAGCGGCCTCTGTGGCAGATGCCGGAAGTACTTGCCACTGCCTGCAGATGCCACGAAATGAGCCAGGCCCTACTGTGAAATTATTGAACACATCACAAATGAACGGTACATGGTCGTAGTGCGTCACGTTAATTATATTTAGAATGGAATATATTCATTATTATTTGGACATTTTAGGTAATGCAAACATTCCTAACAAGGGCTGGACATTATTCAATATGAGCATTTGTCCTCTATATAATTGATTTGCCCTTTTGTGTTGCTCTCCATGAGCTTTCTTCAGTTTCTTTGCATTAATTGTGGGAGTCGTGTTTTCCTTGGCTGTCTTCCCCCTGAGACAAATGTGTAATGAGCTCAGCTGGCCTCATTCTTTGGGAACATAACGTTGCTGAACCTAGACCTGACCAACTGCAGCAACAATTAACACTGCCCTCAAAGGCTTGTACGATGGCGCATGACGGGTGCCTTCTTCTCTGAGATGATGGTTCACCACTATCCTTCCAGGTTTTATTAATGCGTTAACCTGATTTGAGTAGTTTCAGCAATCTTCTAAATTGTGTTCTTTGCATGATAATTGCCAATCATTTGACCCTTCTGAAACTGATTAACATCCTTTCCACAACCACAGGATATGTCTTCCGGCATGGTTGCTTAAGAAATGACATGCTCCTCACCGCATCAGTAGGGGTTAAATAACTTGTTGCTAGCTGAAACATATTATTCGCTGCAGTAATTATTCAATGGATGGCTCTTACCGATTTGCTTAGTTAAATCCAGGTGGTGAATCTTTTCTTTTTGGACGGGACAGTGTATATTATGGTAATGTGTGGCAAGGCAAGTTTATTTATATAGCTCCTTTCAACACAAGGCAATTGAAATGTCTTGTTGAATTTATGAAATCATCTTTATCTTAGAAGATTATATACAAAAAACATACTCATCAGAAGAAGGCTGAGATGTCTCATATCTCAGAGTTTTGTTGTTGAAGGCCTCCACTTTGACTCATCTGGATGTTCCTCAGTGTGAGCTCTGGTCCATTATCAGACAGCAGGACTCCATTCAGAAACCACTGCAACTGGGGAGGGGGTTTAGAGTCTGCTGAGCAGGACAGGAAGACATCTGACCCCTCCTTAAAGTAATCTTGTAATGGAGATTTCTTTAGATGTACAGTGCCTTACGAAAGTATTCACCCCCCTTGCCATTTTTCCTATTTTCTTGCATTCGTAAAAGAGCTTGGTTTTTTTGATTTGATGGCAAGACCCAGGAGGATAACCCAGAAGGAGTTGGTAAGCTCCACAGCAGAGAGAGGAGAATCTGTACATAGGACCACAGTAAGCCGTACACTCCACAGAGCTGGGCTTTATGGGAGAGTCGCAACATTTTTTTGAAAAATGGTTTGGAGTTTGCCAAAAGGCAATTGGAAGATTCCCCAAACATGTGGAAGAAGGTCCTGTGATCGGGTGAGACTAAAATTGAACTTTTTGACCATCAAGGTAAACGTTATGTCTGCCGCAAACCCAACCCCTCTGATCCCCCTCAGAACACCATCCCCACAGTGAAGCAAGGTGGTGGCAGCATCATGTTGTGGGGATGTTTTTCTTCAGCAGGGACTGGGAAGCTGGTAAAAATAGAAGGAGTGATGAATGGAGCTAAATACAGGGAAATACTTGAGGAAACTGTGTTTCAGTCTGCCAGAGATTTGAGGCTTGGGCAGAGGTTCACCTTCCAGCAGGACAATGACCCAAAGCATACTGCTAAAGCAACGAGAGTGGTTTAAGGGGAAACATTTAAACGTTTTGGAGTGGCCTAGTCAAAAGCCCAGACCTTAATCCAATCGAAAATCTGTGGTATGACCTAAAGATGGCAGTACACGAGTGGAACCCATCTAACCTAAAGGAGCTGCAGTTTTGGCAAGAAGAATGGAAGCAAATCGCAATGGAAAGATGTGCCAAGCTTATAGACACATACCCCAAGAGACATGCAGATGTTATTGCTGCAAAAGGTGGCTCTACAAAATATTGACTTTAGGGGGGTGAATAATTATGCATGCTCATGTTTTTTATTTTTCACAATAAAAAATATGTTTTGCATTAACAAAGTTGTAGGCATTTTGTGTACATCAAATAATACAAATTCTCCAAAAATCAAATTAAATTACATGTTTTGATGCAATAAAACCAAGGGGGGTTGAATACTTTTGCAAGGCATTGTATATTCTCTGTTCCATCTGATACGTTCATAACAAACGTAACGTGGGAGAAAATATGTTTCTAGAAGATATGTAGAAAATAAACGTATTTGAGATACGTTCATAACAAACGTAACGTGGGAGTATCATATGCACGCAAAACGCGGCCTCAGATCTCAAGGGGAATGGTTAGCGTATCATATGCACGCAAAATCGGACTTCTGCGTAACTATTGCACGCATTTCCAATGTGTAAAGTCGTGTAATTTGTACGCAGACTGAAGAGAGTGGGTTGGGGAAGAACATTACTTATCGCCGACATTTAGATTTAAACAACAGGGAAACAGCTTCCAACAGAGAGAAGCTTACTTTCTGTCAATAATTATTGGTTTCTCTTTGATAAATAAATGAACAAACACTTTAAATGGAAAGAGCTCACCTGCGATGACTCCCAGGATGATGAAGTGTATCACAGCTTTTTCCATGTTTTCCTGCAATAACATCAAACAACCTAAAAATGGGATCACAGTCCTTCAGCTTTGCTTTTGCTTATTTCAGATAAGAGAGAACAATGCAGTACTTTGTGGGCGGGGTGTTACTATAAGTAGGCCTCTAAAAGGTTTACCTTACCAGAACTGTTGTTGATCATTGACAGTGTACGCAACAAGCAATTCATAAATGATCCTTAATAATTAATGGAAAAGTTGCCTCTCGTAAAAGAGCTTGGTTTTTATTACGTCAAACAGCATGTAGATACCATGGTGCTATCAGACATGATGCCAAGATTGACCAGGTGGCTTTTCTCCCACTTTTATAAAGTTTTGTGCATCTTGCACCAAATATGTTGAAAAAAAAAAATGACACACACACAAATGCTCAAAAGGGGAAAGCAACAATACCAGTATCGCTGTCAGGGCTTGTAACATCACAGTTTGTTACCACTAAAGATTTAAGTGTTTATTCATGAATTAACACGCTATTATTTGGTAAACATTAATGCATATACTGGAACATCAGGTACATTAAAAAAAAGCATTGTACTTCAGGCCATTCTTTTTTCAAAATGTAGTGTGGTGTCTAGACATCATCACAGAGCAGCACACTGAGTTTAATGGATGCTTCCTTCTGCACTTTGTTTCTTGAGACAACAGGGCATGTTTGGTTTGTTCTTTGAGGGAAATAGTTTTTTTGAAGCTGTTGTTGGCCTGTGGGAAAATGTAATCATAAGAAATGACTCTGCAGATAGAGCCATAAGAAATGAATGCAGCTGATTATTTAATGTTTAATGTTGTTTTTATAAGCAATAATTTAAGCTTTGTTAGTTCCAGGTTTAATATGTGCAATAAGTTCATTTCAATACGTTTTGCAATAAACATTGAACCAGTCCGGCCCTCGACAAGTAGCAGCGTGTTTAGACATTAAAATACAAATACTTAAAAAGTGGATTAGAGAATTAACAATATCAAATATAAACAATATCAAATATTCTGGATAGTTAAAATGTTCTAGGAAAATTCCCAAATACTGCAGTAGCAGGAATATAGGCTCATAAATAACAAAACAAAAATAATGAGCCATGCTTTGTGAAAATATCATAAAACTTTCATTAGTTCACCTTGAAGACCTGATGGCAAGTAGACAGCTTGAGAAATTCAGAAATTCTTCATGTTTTTACACATTTTTAATCGATTACAAGAACGCAATCACAACATTTCACATTTTCAAAACGTTTCCAATGTAGCTGTGTTTAGGTAGTTTTGGCCGTTGTAGAGGGTAATGTGTGAAATGATTGGGACTAAGATATGTAAACAATTGTTTGATTGTTTGCTATGAAGTTACCATTTTTTTTTCTCTAGTGACACCAAATCCAAAATGTTTCATTTATCCCGTTAAACATCTTAAGATCGAGATGATAAATTGCCGCATAATTAGTTTGAAATTGTATTCTTACATATTTTCTGTTACCACTCTTCTTTTACTTAAAGGTCCCTTGTCATGACCATTTCTACTGATCATAATTCCATTGCTGGGGTCTACTAGAATATATTTACATCGTGCAATTTTCCAAACTCACATTGGTTTCTCATACAGCATCTCTGTATAGTATGTGTATTCACTCTCTGTCCGAAACGCCTTGTTGGAGCTCCTGCCCCCCCCCTCTCCCTGTGAGCCCACTGTGCTCTGATTGGTCAGATCGCGCTCTCTGTTCTGATGAGTCCACCACCGTTACAGCGGAACATCAATGATTATGTGTTACAATGGCATTTGTTAGCAACCAGGAAATGACACCAGTAATGACAAACAGATGAGAATGCTGCGTGGGGTCTGGGTGCCGTGTTGGCGGGACGTTGCGGGACATTGCGGGGCTCGCTGCTCGCTGCTTTGAGGCTCGAGGAGCAACGAGGCGTTCTGGGGCAGCATAGACAGGTATTTTCTGTGTTAGAGTTTTACTCGCTACACGGTGTACTTTGAAGGTTTTTAACTCAGACCGTTTACATGCATAAAAAGCTACATAACACACAAGGGATGGGTAATAAATGGAAAAGCATGTCATGGGACCTTTTAATTGATGGTATCAACATTCCTTTTAAATACCTTTTCAAAACAAAATTCATAAACGCAAATAAACATTAAAAAAAACGCAGACAAAAAAAGGCCATAAGATAAGAGCTGAATCTTTCACAAGAAATGAAAGATTTTTCTAGTCATGATGTCGAAACTTAGTTCAGACATTCATTCTTCTATTTATTTATTCATACTGGTCCTTACATGCTTTAAAAAAAAAATACCAGCCTGCCGGACAAATTTTAAATCCAGACCTGCTGCAGAACGTCTCTCATAGGGTTATGTTTTTTATCGCATGTTGTCTGATTGTATAATCATATGCGCCGTTGCTAGAGTCTTCTGATATGCTGTCCAGACAGACTTTGTCTTTATGTTGTGAAGTTCTTCTTCCTCTGAACGGCCTGTTGGACGAGAAGTGAAAAGAGGAAATGTCACTCATGGCAAGAGTTTGAGCTTTGATCAAGTGTATGTTAGAATGAGTGCTCTGATAATGTGGTTCTATAGTGGTTCCTTCAGATTAACTAAGTTAAATATTTCTACAGAAACCTTTGAACATACATCATATCTTAAAACGTACCTTTAGCACAAAGAAGGTGGCTGAGTCTATACACTGTCGTATATCGCTGAAGTGTTCTCATACACAGCCTCTTCTAGTTCTAGGAGGAAAGAAAAGTGTTGATACATCTTATTTTTAATACATATGTACAATTTGATCACATGAATACTAACCTCTAATATCAGATTGTGGTACTGCTCTGTTGTTGCTTCTGATTGTGTTACTCCTTTTTTGTTGTTTTCTAAAAAGCAATGATAAAATACAGACATGCAAACAGATCAACTCAATTCAAACTGTTACTTTTTATTACACAGACTGCAGTTTAGATGTTTCAACTTACTTTGTGTTATAAACGTAGTACCCTCCACCAACAGCTCCAATGACGACTAACACAAACGAGTCATAACTAAAGGGCTTAGGAACATATGGAGAATATATAATAAGAGCAGGCCCTTTGTTGAACATCAACCTTTTGTAGTTTGAGTAAACAAGGTTGTTACACACAATGTCTACACCAGGGATCACCAACTACATTTGTCCAAGGGCCAAAAACACCATTCTAGCTCCACATGTTCTGTCTGATATCTTCCAATGTGTTGATCCTGAATCTTCCTCCTGCCTGGTTTTTGAGTCAAGCTTTTGGGTCTAAACTTGGAGATACTGAGCAATCACCTTTCCCATACTTGTAATTGTAAAGTGTCACTATGAAAGTAGGTTTATGTTATATATTTAAGATCTTTTCCACTTACTTTTTGTCATGAAAGAAGTACCACACAATAGCAGCTACAACACCGAGGACGACTAAAACAGCGATTACTATTCCAGCGATGGCACCACCCGACAAGCCTGATGATACTAAAATAAAACAGGAGATAAAACATGACTTTTACATCATTCTGTAAACGGGAACTACCTCTTCATCTCATCATCCCTGTGGATAAAAGGCACAAATAAACACATACTGTAAGTGCAAACAAAAGCTCTCAGGCACAGATAATTTAAAAAGATAAAATCATAAGCACTTCTACAGATTAGGACAGTATATTTGATTGTTTGATTTTATTTTTGAGAGATGTCAGGTTCCTTAATTCTGGTTGTACAGGTGCCAGTTTTATAATAATGATAATTAAATCTGCGGTCGCACATGTGCGCGCAGCGGGCCCTCGCGTCCGTGCGCCTGTCGGGGATGGCAGCCGGTCGTCCCGGCGTCAAGCAGACGCGCGCGAGTCCTCGGAAATGACCCGTTTGTGATTTCTATCACTTTCGTGTCCCAGGCCGTTTCTTAATCGCGAGGAAACTGGCTTCCAAGCCAATATTTCAAGGATGCTACGTCATCGAGTGCCGCCGAAGGACTGTTCCAATCTCCAGCATACTTGGAATTCCACCGAGGCCTCGTCCTTGGTTTGGGGGTAATTTCGAGACTGCATATGGGTAGACTTCGCGTCCTTCAAATCCCCACAATGCTTTGCGCACGGACCAATTTCCAAAACCCTTGCGGAGAATGGCTGAACCGACGCAGCACAGCACACATTTAAATGTAAGTATGTAGTAGAACATGTGTTGATAAATATGTTACTTTGTTGCATTTGTTATCACCAAAAATGTGTTCCGTGAAAGTAAAGCAAGTTCATAATTAGATAGACATCGTGAGGTATTTATTTTCGGTACAGTTTATGTTGAAACCGTTAGAGAGAGTGGCACACTTGTTAGCCTGTTCCATTCTTCTTTGTTTTCCGAAGCAGTGGCTTGGAAGTATACTTGCTTCGTTTCTGAAGGAAGTGACTTGGAAGTATGCGACTACCAAGCCAGTATCCTCGCGATTGAGAAACGGCCCCAGACTCCCAGGTCCTCCAGCAGCGGCTCGGAAACGGATGTCGGCGCGCCGTCTCGAAGTAAAACAAATTTCTCTAAAGGCTCGTCGAGGATCGATTTTCGAGGAGGCTATCTGGAGGAGCCGTAACCGAGGATACACTGAATTAGAGGAGAGACGACGAGTCTCTCTGGAGGAAATATAACCAAGGGTACAAAGATGTAGAGGAGAGAGGAGAGAGGAGTCTCTCTGGAGGAGCTATAACCGAGGGTACACTGATGTATTCTCCGGAGACTATTTCAGCCAACAGTGATGTTTAAAAGAGGCGTGACGCATGGCTGGACTTATCTCAACGAAGCACAGCTCTGCAAACTGTTCCCGTTGTGATTATAAGTTATTCAAGATGATCAAATGTGCATCAGACTTTCTGCCCTATACCATTTGTTTGTTTACTCACTAATCAAATCTCCCCTGGATGTTAGGTTATGCTTTCATTGTGAGGCGATGTTTACAGTGAGAACAGCTGCTGAGGTCAGTGCAGAAAGCAGAACAGTGTGTATAATATATATCGCTCAATAATATATGTAACAGGCCTATATTTCACACTTTATTTGTAGGCTTTAGGAGATATCTACAACTAAACAGTAGATATTTTTCATGAAACCATATAGTGCTTCACATAATAAAATATACAAGGGCTGTAGCCTGATATTTAGTATATGCTTTAGGAGCTGTATGTGTTTGTTGTACAATGTGTGTGTGTGTGTGTGTGTGTGTGTGTGTGTGTGTGTGTGTGTGTGTGTGTGTGTGTGTGTGTGTGTGTGTGTGTGTGTGTGTGTGTGTGTGTGTGTGTGTGTGTGTGTGTGTGTGTGTTGATGGTGCAGGCAGACAGGCGGGTCTCAGTGGCTTAAGGTAGTATGTGACATATAAATGGTGAAAAATTGTACATTCTCCATTAGCTTACGAGCTCCATGTTGAAGCGATCGACTATTCCTTCGCAATGTAGCATCACATTTGATATGCGCTTAAGTTGCCCTAGATTGGAATTTTTCCGATCATTTCCCTATGACGAATTAGCACAAATGTGCTTAAAATGCATGAAAAACGCCAATTTTTCAAAATGGCCAGCTTTCTGGGGGGCGGGGCTAATGAAAAGCAATTTGAAATATGTGTGCAATCATAATAGCAATGTATATACAGCGTTTCGTGAATATCGGAAAAACTATATGCGAACAGTTTGGAGCAATTTGCGACATGTAAATCGTCAAAAATGGTGTATTCGCTGTTAGCTTACGACCTCCACGAGTGATTTTTCAAAAATGTGCTCCGTAATTAAGTATCATATTGGATATGGGCTGAACTTGTCCTGCATTGGAATTTTTCCGATCATTCCCCTAGGAGGAGTTCAAAAGAATGCGCTTAAAATGCATGAAAAACGCACATTTTCCAAATGGCCGACTTTCTGGGGGGCGGGGCTAATGGAAGGCAATTTGAAATATGTGTGCAATCATAATAGCAATATGTATACAGCGTTTCGTGAATATCGGAATAACTATATCCGAGTAGTTTGGAGTAATTTGCGACATGAAAATCGTCAAAAATTGTTTATTTGCTGTTAGCTTACGACCTCCACGATTGAGCTATCAAAAATGTTCCTCTCAATTTAGCATCATATTGGATAGGGGCTGAACGTGTCCTGGATTGGAATTTTTCCGATCATTCCCCTAGGACAGGGGTCGGCAACCTTTTTGACCAAAAGAGCCATTTTGCTCCTTTTCCAAAACATTTTTTTGTCGAGAGACGCAAAACATATTTCATGGCTTGATAGCTAATAAAGTTGTATTTATTGTTATATTAGACAAAAACTACAGTTTCTTTGCATTTATTAGGCTATTTATTACATTATATAAAACTGTTAACCTCTAATAAGAAACAAAGAACTCCTATAAGAAGAATTAAAAATAATACACAGGCCTACTTTAAAATAAATTAAACACAGCACTTGGGGAGTCCTCTGCACATTTGAAGGAAAAAAAATATTATTAAAATGGGCCCACTTTGAAATAAATAAAACATATAGCTGCACCCTAAAAATAGTTAAAGGTAGGGTAGGTAAGAATGGAGAAACCAGCTCGAGTGCGCTAGAATTTGAAAATACACAACCGGAAAAAATATGCCTCTTCCTTCATACTTCCTCACAGAGCCCCTCCTCCAACACACACGAACGCGCACATGACCAATGAGGGCACGAGATAAATGTGTGCACAGATGGAAGGCTGACAAGCTGACAGGCAGGTAGGCCATCCAGTTATTTTAGCCGGGCCGGCTCAGATGATTGGTTGTGCTTTTTACAGCGCTACGGCTTCCAGAGATTAATTTTTGTATGTATTTATTGTCAAAGCATTTAATATATGCATTGCTATCGGGATGTTAAGAGCATTCCATGGAATATAACAAAAAGTGTTTTCTGAAATAAATTAAATAACCCATTGAATTATGACTGAAGATCGTCAGCTGTCTTCCTCTCCGTGTTGTTCCCGTTGTTTCTCGATACGTAAAGGCTGCAGTGCAGCACCTTTGACAACTTCTCTCTACACATCAAACATACCGGTAAACCAGCATCGTTTGCTGGGAATCCATATAACTCTGTCCACACAGAATAAAATCCTGTGTTCCTCCGGTACATTTCTTTGATTTATCCATAGTTCGCTCATCGAGCCGGGGGTCAGGTTATTCACCCGCAGGAAAAGGCGCTCGCGCGGGACCGTAGCAGGATGTGACGCATATTTTAGTTGACCTAATTAAAACCGTTTTGTTTTTTATTTATGTGTCACAGTATCACCTCAAAATACAAGATACGAAACATTTTCAAACATGCAACAAAATATAAATAGTCCTACAAATACTTTTATTTTATTTCCTTCTTATTTTTTG